>NW_024412417.1:34349361-34497536 GCF_014898765.1 Herpailurus yagouaroundi | reverse complement strand
TTGTATTGTATTGTATTGTATTGTATTGTATTGTATTGTATTGTATTAATTTTACAAATACAGGTACTTGCTATGTTCCAGGCATTGTGCTAAGTCAAAAACATGCACAATCTTAATCCAATCACTAACTGAGGTCAGAGAAGCAAATAAGTTCCTCAAGTTCACTTGGTTAAAAGTAGATGAACCATGACTCAAATGTAAACATGTGGTTCCAAAATCTCTACCTGGTCCCTAAATCATGCTGCTTTCCTGGCATTGGCTAACTCAGTCCTGAAACTACAAATCAAAGTCCGATATTTGTCCTAGAAGTAGAACTTTGAGAGCAAAGCTCTTGACTTGACACTTGACATCACAGAAAAATAATATTAATGTGACAATAGTAACAAATAGCATTTGTTTAATATTTAATATGTATCCAGTCTAAGTGCTGTACCTGCATCCAAGCATTTAATACTCCCATCAAGCAAGAAAGGAGTCTATTTATTTGTGCCTCGGAAGAGTCTAGCTGTCAGAGCCCATATATTATCCATGGAGACATTTCACAGTTGACTGCCTTTGTATCAACTGGCCTCCTGACTTCAATGCAGAAAAGACATTAGCCTCACACCCAAGATTAATGTAGTAAGAAAAGGCAGCGCTAAAAGGAGAATAACATCACAGGTAATAAACAAGCTTCTCTTTAACTACTTTAAGATCTTTATTCAATGTACAAAATTCAGAGACCCAGAGTGGTTCCTCCATACTAGGGGATAGTTGGAGCCTTAACAGGATAATGTGAACTTTGATTCTTTTTTCCTAAGAACTGCATGAACTTCTGAGAACTTCTTTTCCTAAGAACTGCTGAGACTTCTTTTCCTGTTTTGTGATCAAGTCCAAGGTTTAACAAAACCTACTAATCCTCAACATGAATATTTCCATGACAGAGAATCTCTGTTTTTAAGTCCAGCATTCCATGTTTTCACATTGTTCTAATTGCTTGAAGTTCTTCCCTGTATTAAATGAAATTCTACTTTCAGTTCATATCTACCCATTGGTCTTAATTCTGTTTTCTGGTCCAAGTGGAAAAATAAGTGTATACTTCTCTACACCCTGGAGATGGCTTTCATAATCCTATCTGCAAATATCCTTATTCCATTCAGATTCCTTCATCTTTTATTCAAGAATGGAGTGTTTCAAGACACAATTATTCTTTGAGTATCGTATTTGCTAGTGGTGGTAGAATAGTGAGAAAGCAAACTTTGTTCTTGTTCTCATATAACTTTCTATCTGATAGAAGAGACAAGAAAATAGCAATTACAGCAAAGTGTGACATGTGCTAAGATAGGAGAAGTGCGGAGGGTGATGGAAACATAAAGGAGGGGCCAAGAAACCCTGAAATCTGGAGTGAGTGCTGGCAAGAACTTTCAAGATAAAGTGATGTCTGAGTTAAGCCATAGAAGAATGAACAGGAATTAGCAGGCAAAAGGTGGATAGAGGGAAAGTGTGTAAGTGGAAGTTGGGGGTAGGAAAGCAATCCAGTAAACGGAATAGAATGCCCAAAGAGGAGGAAGTGGGAATCAGCAAGATCGGCTATGGTGTGTGTGTGTGTGTGTGTGTGTGTGTGTGTGTGTGTGTAAAAGGAAATGTGTACAAGAACCTGAGGACTTTTTGTTTTTAAGTTTATGTATTTATTTTGAGAGAGAGAGAGAGAGAGAGACAGAGAACAAGTGGGGGAGGGGCAGAGAGAGAGAGAGAGAGAGAATCCAAGCAGGGGCTCTGCTGTGCAGAGCCCAACGTGGGGCTGGAACTCGCAAATCATGGTATCACGACCTGAGCCAAAACCAAGAAGCAGACGCTTCACCAACTGAGCCACCCAGGACTGACTTTTAAACTGGAAGACTTTTAAAGCCCAATTAGGTGATTTTAACATAATTCCCAAGGCTTTGGGATGAAATGCAGCAGTTACAACATGAGCACCTTCGTGTTAGACAGACCACCCTCCCGCAGGATCGATAATGCATGGCGAGACCAGGAACTCATAAAGGCTATTACTTTATGAAGCAAGAAGAGGTGGGCCAACCGTAAAAAGAGACTCTTAAATACAGAGAAAATCCTAGGAGTTGCTGGAGGGGAGGTGGGCAGGGGGATGGGCTAGTGGGTGTCGGGCATTAAGGAGGGCACTTGTTAGGATGAGCACTGGGTGTGTTATATGTACCTGATGAATCACCGGGTTCTACTCCTGAAATCAATAGTGCACTGTATGGTAACTAACCTGAATTTAAATAAATAAATACATAAATTACAAAAAGAAGATAAGGTGGGCAAAAATCAGGACAGTGGCATCATCTTGTCATCATGAGGGTCACTCACATCTCATTAAGTTCAGTTTTCTAAAGTTCCTCTGATGATCTAATACTCCACATTGAATAAAATATTCCAGGTGTAACCTGACTATTGCTGAATAAAGATGGGTTATCCCCTTACTTGTTTTGGATACTGCAGAAAAAGGTCAATTTTTTTTTTTTATATCTGGACCACATTGTTTATTAATATGATTGAAATAGGCTAGAACACATTAATCCTGTTGGGGCTATATAGACACATATATTCTTTCCCTGACAGTTGTACAATTTTTGTTTTTAGTTCAGGTACAAAATGTTGCATTTATGTTTGTATAATACATGCTTTTTAAATTTGGCCCAATATTCCAGATTGCTGAGAACATTTCAGATTTTAGTTCTGCTATCCAGATGGTAACTCAGATTAAAAAGACTATGGTCTTTAAAGTCAGAAAGTATATTGGTGAATATACTGGCCTGGCCACTTAAATCAGCATTAGATCCTGAAGGACTTAGCATTCCTAACTGTGGTTTACTGTTGATTTAATGTAATCAAATATTGAGTATAGTATCACATGACATATCACACAGGGATTTTATGACCTCACATCGTCACAAGAAGGGTGAATAATTTCAATAAGCTGTATTGATTAAGACTACATTCACATAACTTTTATTACAATATATCGTAATAATTGTTATATATATATATCTGTATATAGGCAGTAGTGCCCCCTTATTCAGGGAATACATTCCAAGACCCCCAGTGGATTCCTGAAATCACAGGAAGTACCTAAACACACTATGTTTTTTTCCTATACATACATACCTATCATGAAGTTTAATTTATAAATTAAGCATGGTAAGAGATTAACAGTAACTAGTAATAACATAGAACAATCATAACAATATGCTGCCATAAAAGTTATGTGAATGTGGTCCCTCTCAAAATAACTTATTGAGCTGTATTCACCCTTCTTGTGATGATGTGCGGTCATAAGATGCCTGTGTGATGAGACAAACTGAAGGGAAATGATCCTCTGTCCCCTTATCTGGGAGTGGGAGCTGTTTCCTGCAGTTACTGTCTCTGTGTTACTGCTGTGCTTCCTTCTTGGCTTTTCAGTCCTCTCTGATTAACCAGTTCCCTATATTAACTTCCCTAAGTTAAGGGGCACCTGGGGGCGGAGAGGGCTCAGTTAAGCATCTGACTTCAGCGCAGGTCACGATCTCGCCGTTTGTGGGTTTGAACTCCGCATCGGGGCCCTGTGTTGACAGCTCAGAGCTTGGAGCCTGCTTCAGATTCTGTCTCCCTCTCTTTCTGTCCCTTCCCCCCCTCAAAAATAAATAAACATTAAAAAATAAAAAAAAATAGATTCCCTATGTTAAAACCTGGTGTGAATCTGATTTCTTTACTAGACCCCCTTTTCATCCCAATGTCCTATCACTGGAAATTTTTATATTCTTTGGGCTAAATAAAAGGCAACCTTGGGGCACTTGGGTGGCTCAGTTGGTTAAGCATCCAACTCTTGATTTCAGCTCAGGTCATGATCTCACAGTTTGTGGGATTGAGCCCCAAATCAGGCTCTGTGCTGACAGCATGAAGCCTGTTTGGGATTCTCTCCCTCTCTCTCTGCCCCTCCTTCTTGCTTTCTCTGTCTCTCTCTCAAAATAAATAAATAAACTTAAAAAAAAAAAAAACAACAAAAGACAACCCTGACAGACAATGTTGACATTTCCACAATGGAAACCTTGTCTTAGTACTAAGGCAAAGTAGCTACGGAAATGTGGGCAGAGTGCTCTCCAGAGTGCATATTTGCCCTGCCATCGTCATAAACAGGAATTTATTAGCTCTTGTGTTTTCTTGTCTTGGGTTTTGTTAAGAGAGCTTTGAATTAACCCAAGAGCAGAAATTAACAGCTCTTCAGAAGTTAACTCCCCATTATAGCAAATATTGTTTAGCAAAGAATACTTGTTATTTACCAGCAACTCTTTAAGTGCTTTATATGTATAAACTCATCTATCCCCAATAAACTTATGGGGGAGTTTACCATCATCATCATCATCATCATCATCCCCATTATACAATAGGTCACAATGGACACTGTACAGTTAAAAAATTGCTTTTAGTTTGTTGTAGTGCGTTGAGGGGTGATCCTCCAAAAGATATGTCCATCCAAAACCTGTGAAGCCAACCTATTTGGAAGAATGCTTCCTGTAGATGTAATTAAGTTAAAAACCTCAAGATGATATCATCCTGCATTAAACTGAATGATAAAATTGAATGAGACGTGTCCTCATAAAAGAAGAAAAGGTGCCATGGAGATGGCGGCAGAGATTGGAGCGATACATCTGCAAGACAAGGAAAGCTAACGATTGCTGGCCACCACCAGAAGCTAGGAGAGAGGTGTGTATTTCTTTTTATTTTTTACTTATTTTGAGAAGGAGAGCAAAGCACAAGCCGGGGGAGGGGGAGGGGCAGAGAGAGAGGGAGAGAGGGAGAGAGAGAGTGAGAGAGAGAGAGAGAGAGAGAGAATCCCAAGCAGGCTCTGCACGGTCACAGCCAGAGCCCAACACGGGATTCAAACTTACAAACCATGAGATTGTGACTTGAGCCAAAATCAAGAGTCAGAGGCTTAACCAACTGAGCCACCCAGGCACCCCTAGGAGAAAGGTATGGAACAGATTTTTCCTCAGAGCCTCCAGAAGAAACCAACTCTGGTGAGACTTTGATTTTTGCATTTCTGACCTTTAAACCGTGAGATGATAAATTTCTGTGTTTTTTTTTTAAGTCTTGTTTGTGGTAATTTGTTATGGCAGTGCTAGGAAACTAATGCATTCATAGAGTTAGTAAGCGTGAAAGCGGGGCTTGAACCCAGCTAGGCTGCTCTGGGTGCTCAACAATTAAGGTATACTTCCCTATTTGCAAAAAGCAGGTGACATGATTTATGCTGAACTCTCCCAGCAGGTGGAGCAGAGGAGATGAAAGCTATAGGATTTGAGAAAACCTTTAGAGTTTCTCCCCTAGAGCTGGGATTGGAAATGGAATTTGGGAGGGGTGGGGAGAACTCAAGGATTAGCCAATAGCAGTCCCCCATCCTCCTGCATGGTCACCATCATCTGTTTCCCCTGGAGGTGATAATACCTCTGATGGAGTGGCTTGGTGATGCTGATGTGACAGAACATGAGGAGTGAGAGCTTCTAGAGCCACAAGGAGAAACTGCCTGCCCAGGGTTGGCAACAGGAGCTTGTGGCCCTGGACCATGAACACATTAGCCATAACTAGTATAAACACTTCTGATGGTCTGCACTATGAAAGACCGAGGACATAATCCTGGGGGAATGGATGTGGTAGCCTTCTTAATGAAGATTGAGATGGACTTTTCTACAAGCCTAGTGAGTAGGAGCTAGAAGTAGATGCAATTTAATTTGGAAAAATTGATAAACTTATGAATGTGGCATTTATTGCACTTTACCGTTATAGGGAGTAAACTTCATAGCTGATATCCACACTTCTTTGTTAGTGCATACAAGATTTCATTCATGGGCTTCCGTGGATGGATGAGAGATCATGGATGTCCTCCAGGGAATACTGTCATTGAAACTGTATGTAAAGTGTGTGTGAGTGTGTGTGTGTGTGTGTGTGTGTGTCCACAACTTTGAAAATGTACTTCAAAAGTTCACATTATTCAGCATGGTAGGGACCACTAGTATACATGAATTGAAAGGCACCTTCCAGTTCTGATATTTTTTTTTGATTTAGTTATTTAGTTATTTTCCAATGGCAAAGATTAGGAATCTGTACAATTCCTTTTTTTTTTTTCAAGCTTCATTTATTTTGAGAGAGACAGAGACAGCACAAGTGAGGGGAGAGAGACAGGGAGACAGAGAGAATCCCAAGCAGGCTCCATGCTGTCAGTGCAGAGCTAAACATGGGACTCGAACTCACAAACTGTGAGATCATGACCTGAGCAAAAACCAAGAGTTGGACACTTAACCGACTTACCCCCCAGGTGCCCCAGGAATCTGTATAATTCTTAATATCAAAGTACCCGTGAGGTAAATAGATATTAAAAAGGTACCTTCTAGTCTCGCTCTAGTTGAATAAAGAATATAAAGATATATTCTGCTATTCTATTGTTCCTGTTCTTCTACAGCTAAAATATCCTCCCCAAACTGTATTTCAATGAATTAACCTTTGTTCTGATCATGGGACTGATGGGTTTTCAGGGTTGTTAGGCTGTTTAATCCTGGATTATAACTAACAATGGCTAAATTTAGAAATCAGAGGTTTTCAGGTTGGTAATATTCTTTCAATTAAATAAACACAGCTCAGAGTATTAATTCAGGGAGATCTTATCATGTGCTCATAAAAACATCATATTTATTTTTTACCCCCCCCCCCAGGATATTGCAATACTTCAATGAGACTACAGTCTGTGGTCCATAATGAAGCTGGATAAGGCTCAGAGACGTGATGGTTCTGTAGAGAAGTGGGGATCAGAGGAATGGTTGACATATAGAAGTCTCAAAACTTCAAGTAGATGGGTAGATGGATGGGGCGATATGTTTGGCAGCGAATAATGGACATTGGTTTAAAAAGGTCAGGGTAACAGGGATAAAATTTTCATCCTAGGAAGGATGGGAGAAGGAAAGAGACTAGGGAAGACTCCAATTCCAGTCCATTCAATTCAACATACAATTCTTGAGACCTTGTGTGCTCCATACCTAATGCTTGGCACTGGGGATACAAGGTAAATGAGGCCTTCTCCCTGTCCTTGTAAAACTCATGTTCTACAGAAAGAGAAACAGAAAGAGAGAGAGAGAGAACATTATGATCAGTTAATCTAATCCAATTTGATAAGGGCTGCCAGAGAGGTATAAACTAAGACAGGAAACTACTACTTCTGCAGAAGTTAAGGAAAGACTTTGGGAGGGAGTATATTGGTTAGAAAGATGCTATGTGCTATAAGTAATAGACCCCAGATGTATAAGTTTATTTTGGCTCATGTAACAGTATCAGTGATTGAATGGGTCTGTAGATTCACTCCTCACCACGGAGTATTTCAGAGACCCAGACTGACGGGCTGGGCCATCTTCAATGCAGAGCTCCCCAAATCATCCTGTGCTTCTCTGTGTCAGCAGGCAGAAGTGGAAAAGACACATGGATAAGCCAACTCAAGAGATTTTTATAAACTACGCCCAGAAATGGTAGTATCACTAGGAAGTGATATTACATTCCATGCCTAGAACTAAGGCACATGGCGATACCTACCAACACGGGAGGCTAAAAAATGTAAAGTAGTTGCGTGATCACGAAGAAGAGAAGAGAATGCAGTTTTGTGAACAGCTAGCAGTATCTGAGCAGAATTTTGTAGGACAAGAAAGAGTTCACTAGTTCACTAGTTCACCAGGTTAGAAGGATTGAAGGTGCACTGTGATTATATACAGAAACATTGCAAACTCCCAAGCAAAACTGAACATTCTGTACATCCCTTCTCAATTACCTGCCACCCAGCCCTGCCACCTCTGAAAAGTTTGTTTTCATAATTGTTTCCAAACACACTCTAGAGAAAGGAGAAAAATAAAGACTTATTTATGTGTTCCTAGTGTTACATACATTTATATCAGGGTAAATAGTCACGTGGCTGTATTTTTTCCATGCTGTAGTGTATAGTAAGGGCAATCAATCTTTTCTAAGACTAGAGAATCAGAAAAACTTGGAAACATTTATGTCTTCTTCCATGCAGAGACAAACTAATTTAACTTACTGATTCAATAAGGGCCCATCCAGAAAACAAAAACACGCCAAGTAAATTAAATAGAGGGACATTAATATAGGGAATTAGTTACAAGGATGCTGGAAGAGATGAAAGAAGAAAAGGGAACGTGAAAAATGAAATTAGAAACTCTAGGAGGACACTTCCATCCTGAGGGCTGGTGGGAAAATGGAGGTGGGGGTGGGGAGTGCTACCAGAGTGGGAGCCAGGACTAGAGGTATCAGAAGAGGGGAGGGAAGGTGCTGCAGCCACAAGGAGACACCAACCAGGGCACAGAAAGGGCGATGCACCCCAACCCTGCATCTGCCCTTGCTTCAGTCAGCCCCTGGGGATTTCAACTGGCTCCTCTAACACCTCTGTAGGTTTATTTTAATATGTATTTATTTTTGAGAGAGAGACAAGAGTGTCAGTGGGGGAGGGGCAGTGAGAGAGGAACACACAGAATCCTAAGCAGGCTGCAGGCTCTGAGCTGTCAGCACAGTCTGATGCGGGGCTGGAACTCAGGAGCTGTGAGATCATGAAGTCCACCGCTCAATCTGCTGAGCCACCCAGGCACGCCACACCCCTGTAGTTTTCAAGGACCTGCTTTCCCATGATACAGATAAGGAAAGAGCAGGAAATGGATCTGAAAGCAAACAAGCAAGTGGCTGGCCGCCTGTCTTGATTGTATTCACAACAGCTAATTTTCCATTTAAGTCAACAATGAAGAGTAAGTTTCATTCCCTGCTTTAAGGGTTACAATGGCTCTGCACTGCTTTATGGCTGTTGTTTTCTGAAGCGGTGGAAGCTTTAACAAGCTAGGTTAATAGAAAAGCAGAACATGGAATTTTGTTTGTTTTTGTTTTGTTTTGTCATAGTCTCTGCAATTAGGTTAGGAAAAGGATAGAAAGTTAAACTTTGGAAACAAATAGCCATTTGATTTCTTCACTCCATATTTGAAGATTCTAGCTGATGTAATTGAAAACTAAAATAATCAGGTTGGCTTATATTTCCACAGTCCTTTGTGACAATGAATTGAACAGTGCTAGATGGCTCAAAACATTTTCACAATCATTTTATTCTCAGATACTCACTCTCCCTCTGAAAATTAGTAGATCCGGGAAAGATTCCCTTTTTTTAGGAGAGAGAAAAGACCTAGGGAAAGTCAGTACCTTTCACAGAGTCTCAGTTTTGGATGGTTACAAATCAAGAATGAGATCTGTTAACCTTAAAAAATAAAGCTGTCAGTTATTTTACCAGCAAAATGGGTTATTTGAGAATAGCAGAGAATTAACAATTTGAGAAAGCAAGCTCTAGGCAATTCAGGAAAACAAAGGAGAGAAAAGGGAGAGGTAAGAGGAACGTTGTAAACATCAAGGTCCATTGGAGGACAGTGGGACTCTGAAGTATGGTGGCTTCTCATTGGCTGAGTCGTGGCTGTCTCTCATTGGCTGGGCTATTGCTGGGGGAGGAGGAAAACCTTTCCTATTCCTGCCAGGAATGTAAAGTAGTGGTTAAAGTAGTATTTGCTTACAGGGTAAGTCTTCCGGTTAAGTCTGCAATTGACAAGGAGTGGTAGGGGGTAGTGCTCCCCCTGCTGGCTTCCTGATTCTATTTTAGTGATGAGGTTTCCTTGTATTAGTTTTCACAGATCCTAGCTCTCTAATTTTGAATACTTGCACTCTTTGCACTAAACTGGTGGATGGGGTCCTGTGGAGAACTTCCCTGTTTTCAAACCTCATCCTTATCCACATTTAGTAAGCGCTCCTTGAACCGCTGGGGAAAACTTACTAATGCGTCTCTCATTTTGAAGTCATTTCACTCCAGGGACCATTGAATTGGTAATGAAACTAGATATTCTCCCAAACAAATCCTGTATTGGTTTCCTAATTAGGGCATCTGCACAACTGGGCAGCTAAAAATAACAGAAATGTATTGTTACACAGGCTTAGAGGCTAGAAGTCTAAAATCAAGATGTCAGCAGTCCCAGTGGCTTCCCCACCTCCCCCCAAGCTGGCAGATGAGAATTCTTCCTTGCTTCTTCTTGCAGGAAATCTTTGGAATCCTGCATCATCTAGTCTCTGCCTCTGTCTTCTCTTGTCCTTCTCCCCTGTGCATCTATGTCTGTGTGTCCAAATTTCTCTCTTCTTGTAAGGATACCAGCTTTATTGAATTTACAACCCATCCTAATTCAGTATAACTTCATCTTGATTATATCTACAAAATCTTTATTTCTAACTAAGGTTCCATTCACAACTTTTGGGTAGACAAATTTTGGAGAGGAACTATTTTTTCCTCTATGAGTGCAAAAACCAATGTAGTAGCAAATTATATTCCAAAAATCCATAAGGACAAAGCAGGCTTTAGCTAGTTTTAAATATTAGTGTTCCATTCTTTATGCCCTGTTCCAAAGCCCCAGAATTTTCCGTTTTAAGTATTTTAAATAAAATATACTAAGCTCTAGAGATGCAGATACCAAAAGCATTGAATTTCGTGTGAAATAAACTTGAGTTTGGTTTTTTGCTTGGCTACCACCTGGTTCTCTATCTGTTTTGTATTTGGAAAAGCAGGAACCTTATTAATTGCACTATCAATATTACAGGTATATGTACATCATAAAAAGTGTTAGAGTTATCCAAGATATGGAAACAACCCAATTGTATATGTATGTGTGTGTGTGTGTGTATGTGTAATCTATGTCTGTCTATCTCTATCTATCTATCTATCTATCTATATCATCTTCTTTATATATGTGTGTATGTGTGTATATATGATGGAATATTATAGGTATGTGTACATCATAAAAAGTATTAGGGTTATCCAAGATATGGAAGCAACCCAACTGTGTGTGTGTGTGTGTGTGTGTGTGTGTGTGTATACACACATCTTGCCATTTGCAACAACATCAGTGGACCTAGAGGTTATAATGCTGAGTGAAAGAAGTTAGTCACAGAAAGATGAATAGTATATGATTTCACTCATGGAATTTAAGAAACAAAACAAATGAAGAAAGAAGAAAAGAGACAAACAAAAACACAAATTCTTAAATACAAAGAACAAACTGGTGGTTGCCAGAGGGGAGGTGGATGGGGGGAAGGGTGAAATAGATAAAGGAGATTAAGAGTGTGCTTATTGTTATAAGCACTGAGAAATGTATAGAATTGTTGAATTGTACTGTATACCTGAAGCTAATATAACACTGTGTATAAATTCTACTTTAAAGAAAAATGAAATGAAACAGTTAAGTGTGTTGCAAATTCTATAGGGTACAAAATTATAGGTCCTAATAGTTTTAGGGAAGGCAGCCATCACTCAGTACTTTACAAGGTAACATAATTGGGATTAAAGGCAAATAGGAGAGAGCTTTCTATTCAGGCCCCTTTAAACTTAGTGTAAATTTTGACATGTCCACCAAAACCTTGTTGGGAGACACAGTAAACAAACTAAATGGGGACACCTGAGTGGCTTAGTTGGTTAGGCGTCCAACTCTTGATTTTGGCTCAGGTCACAATCTCACAGTTTGTGAGATCAAGCCCTGTATCAGGCTCTGTGCTGCCAGCAGGGAGCCTGCTTAGGATTGTCTCTCTCTCCCTCTCTTTCTGCCCCTCTCCTGCTCTCTTCTCTCAAAATAAATAAATAAACACTTAAAAACTAAACAAACAAAACAGATGAAAATGGAACTATTCTGTTTGAAGTGGTTGTGGTGAGACGGAGCCACCGTGACTTATCTCCCCCACCCCCATCTGTCTAGACAGCTTTCAAGCAACTCTTCACAAGTGCCAGAGCTCAACTTAGCACATCTTAAATATCACTGGATAAAAAGACATTATAGATATTAGAGTTTCATCCATTGCTAACATTTTGATGAAATATTTTGATACTTTAGTCTTGGGAATGCAGAAGTTCTCAGGTTCACATATATGCTCAGCTGTCTTTGGCCCCTAGTAATAAAGAATTTATGTCCAGACTCTAGCTTGCTCCATCCATCAGTATGTCTACCTTGACGCCAACATCACACTTGGTAACTACACATGGAATTGTTTTCTTAATTTCATTTTGGATTGCTCTTTATAAGAATATAGAAACAAAACAGGTTTTTGTCAATCCTCTATTCTGCAACTTT
Organism: Herpailurus yagouaroundi; assembly: GCF_014898765.1. Taxonomy (NCBI): domain Eukaryota; kingdom Metazoa; phylum Chordata; class Mammalia; order Carnivora; family Felidae; genus Herpailurus; species Herpailurus yagouaroundi. Next base: position 34,485,339 of record NW_024412417.1, on the reverse strand, counting down.
GCTGAAATAATTTATTAGCTTTAGTGTGTTTTTTGTGGGTTCTTTAGGATTTTCTGTATTTAAGACCATATCAAATGGGAAAAATATAATTTTACTATTTTCTTTCCATTTTGGTTGATTCCTTTTTTTTTTGTCTTATGTAATTTCTCTGGCTAGAACCTCCATACAATATTGAATACATATCACAAAAGCAGCCACCTTTGTCTTCTTCCTGATCTTAATTTTTTTAAATGTTTATTTATTTTGAGAGAGAGAGAGACAGAGAGAGAGAGAGCATGACTAGGGTAGGGGCGAGAGAGAGGGAGACACAGAATTCAAAGCAGGCTTCAGGCTCTGAGCTGTTAGCACAGAGTCTGACGTGGGGCTCAAACTCACAAACTGTGAGATCATGACCTGAGCCAAAGGTGGACACTCAACCAACTGAGCCACCCAGGTGCCCTTGTCTTGTTCCTGATCTTAAGGGGAAGGAAAATGTCCAGTATTTTAGCTGAATGTGGTCTTACTTGTGGGTTTCCATCAATACATCATGTGGAATAAGTTGTATTCTCTTTTTAGTTTGTTCGGTGTTTTTATCATGAAAAGGTGTTATATTTTGTCACATGCTTTTGTCTTCATGAATTGAGATGTGTGTGTGTGTGTGTGTGTGTGTGTGTGTGTGTGTTTCTTCATTCTATTAATGTGGTTTATTACATTGAATGATTTCTCACTACATTACTGGAATAAATCCCATTTAGTCAGGATGTATAATCCTCTTAATCTGCTACTAGATTTCATTTTATAGTATTTTGTTGAGGATTTTAAAATCTTTTTCTTTTTAAGTGGAATGAAGTTATAATTAAATTGTGATGCAACTAATATTTGTTAAGTGACTTTGTGTCAGCCACCAAATCCTAATCACAGCTCATTTAGATAAATTCCAGTTTCTATCTGAATTTTAAAGTAATACCTCTATACATTGCTTTATAATGTACTATAATTTAGATTGTTTACTCATCCACATGGCAATTTTCCCCAAATTAGCCTGAGATCAACAGCCTACCTTGTCCAGATAAAAGTGATCTCGTAGAAAATGAACTGTTTCATTTTGATATTAAAATTCCAGTTTTGCCCATTTTAAAATGTCAGGGATTGTCAGTTAAGAACTCTGAGATTATTTGAAGGTCATCTTGTTGACACTGTTGTAGACTTAGGTTCTGGAATCAGGCCTGGATTTGAATCAAGGTTCAAATACAGTAGTTGTGAGTTTTTAGACAAGTTATTTAACATCTCTGTGCACCTATTCCTTCATTGTTATTCACATTATAACAATGGTATCTACTTAATAGCATTCTGGAAGCATTAAATGAGAAAATGCAGGTGAGCCATTTAGAATCATGACGGGCACACCTTGAGCATTCAATTAACGATGGCTTTTATGGTAATTATCCTATTGGATTCCAGACAATCCACTTCTCTATTCTCACTTCAGTTTAATTCCATTTAGGGAGAATCGGTTACTTACTGAATTACACATGTTTGTAAATTTTCTGTAAATATCTCTGAGAAAATATTAAATAATAGAAGGAAAGGGATAAAATGATGGGCAAAACAATGATACAGGAAAGAATAGTGCCACTTTCCCCAGAAATATGTAATATGACACTAGGCTATGAAGTCAAAGTAGCCAGCCCGAAGGCTTCTGAAATGGAATTAAGAGGAGTCAAGTTGGGGAGAAAAGGAGGCATTGCCACACATGGCAAAACAAGTGGGATACCTTAATTCTTCCCGTGAAAAATGTATTCCACATTAAATCAATCCTGTCCATTCACAGATCGACACACAATTCTGAAAGTGGCCAATTAAAAGAGCTAATTTGTATCTGGATAGATTTTATTATGTTAAAAATAATTATATCCCTTTTCCTATTGTGCCCTCTTTCTGAGAATTTTTCTTTTCATTCCATTGACGTCAGGTTTGCCCATGTGTCTGGCTTTCTCCAGTGAAAGGTGAATGGATGTGACATGTGACTTCTCAGCAAAAATTTAAGGACCATTGAGTGGTAGCACTATCTCTCTTCCCTCCTCTGTTATAAGACTTGCACTGTCCAAACAGAGGTTTGCTCCTTCAGCCCATGTCTGAAATGAAAACAATATGGAGTAGAACTTGTCTATCAACTTGCAATAGAAATGAGGCTTGGTTATTGTAAGCCACGTGGCTATTGCGGTTAATCATTGCTGCAGTATGACTTTGCCTAAGGAAAAAAAATGCCCTTCCAAAACAGTGCTAAAAAGACATCCACCACAAAAGGATATTTTTAGTGATACAACTACATGACTTACATGATTAGAAAAAAAACTGTATTTACCATGTGCTATAAGACATCCTCTTATTTTTTAATTGCAGAAATCTGATTCTAAAATCCATATGGAAATGCAAAGGACAGAGAGTACCTAAAATAACTTTGATAAAGAACAAGTCTGAGGACCTAATCTTCCAGTTTTTAATACATGTCATAAAGCTAGAGTAATCAAGATAGTCTGGGGTTTTTGTTTGTTTGTTTGTTTGTTTGTTTGTTTGTTTTGCTGAAGATAGACATATCAATGGAACAGAGTAGAACATCCCTAATTAGACCCACACGTATGTAGTCATTTGAATTTTGAAAAAAAAAAGTGCAAAGAAAAGACAGTGGAGGAAACAAGTCTTGCTGGAATAACTGAGAGTTCACTGATAAAGACATGAACTTCAATCCATGCCTTGAATCCTTTACATATGTATGGAAATAAGTCAATATGGATTACAGACTAAAACCCAAAACTATAACATTTCTAGAAAAATAATTGGAAAAAATTGTTGTGACTCTAGATCAACTAAAGATTTCTTTTTTTTTTTTAAGTTTACATATTTACTTTTAGACAGGGTAGAGGGTCAGAGAGAGAGGAAGAGAAAGAAGCTTAAGCAAGCTCTGTGCTGTCAATGCAGAGCCCGACCTGGGACTCAATCGTACAAATTGTGAGATGGTAACCTGAGCCGAAATCAAGAGTTGGACACTCAACCAACTGAGCCACCAAGGCACCCCAAAGATTTCTTACGTATGACTCCAAAAGCATAATCTATATTTTAAAAAGTTATAAATTTGGATGTCATCAAAAGTTAGGAACTTCTCTTCAAAAGATACTGTTAAAAGAATAATAAGACAAGTCACAGCCTGGTGGGAAATAGTTTCATAATAAATATCAGATAAAAGATTTCTATCCAGAATATACAAATGACTCCAAAATTTAATAAGAAGGCAAACAATGCCCTGAAAAATAATGAGTCAAGTACCTAAACAGACACTTCACCACAGAAAATATATTAAAAAGATTCTCAACATCACTAATCATGAAGGTCATGAAAATTGAAACCACAAGGTTCCATTGGAATGTCTAAAATGAAAAGAGTGACCCTATCAAGTGTTTGTAAGGATGTAGAACAAGTACAGTTTTCTGACACTATCAGCGGAAGCGGAAATGGTTCGACCACCTTGGAAAACAGTTGGGAAGTTTCTTAAGAAGTTGAACATACACATTATGGTGGAAATGTAAATGACTCAACCCCTTTTGAAAATAGTTGGGAAGTTTCTTAAGAAGTTAAACATACACGTTATAGCCATAAAATGCAATACTACTCATCAGTAAGAAGCAGTGGGCTATTGATGCACATAAAGACATTGATGGTTATCAGTTTAATTATTCTAAGTGAAGGAAGCCAACTAACAAAAGAGTATATAGTGTACAATTTTATTTACACAAAATACCAGGAAATGCAAACTACTCTGTAGTAAAAAATCAGATCAGTGGTTGCCTGGGGTCTGGAGTGGGAACAGACATGTGGGGAAGATTTCAAAGAGGAACGAGGAAACTTTTGAGAAGATTGGATATATTCATTATCTTAACTGTGGTGATAGTTTCACAGGCATATACATATTTCAAAATGTGTCAAATTGTACAATTATAATAGTGCAGTTTTTTAGATGTCACTATTACCTCAGTGAAACCCTCAACTGCTACTTAATTTCCAACCAAGGAGATAAAATTTAAAATCCTCATGTGAGGTCTTCCCAGATTAACTCTGATACATGATCACTATTTGACCATTTCTAGACTTTCTTATTATATCCTGTGTCATGTTAAGCCTTCTTTTTCTCAGGAGTAGGTGGCCTGTTCATAACAGATTCTTGGAGGAGAAAGAGTTCCCTATAGCTCTCTTTTCTCACCCCCTTTTTCCTCCCACCTTCCCTCTGCCCCACATTTACCTATAGAAATTTAATGTGTACCAACCATAAACTATTTATTCTACTCATTCCTGTATCTGTGGACTTGAAAACAAAGCAAAACAAAATAGACAAGCAAAAGGTTTTTGCTAGGGGTTGGTTCAGTCAGTTGAGCATGTGATTCTTGATTTTGGCTCACGTCATGATCCCAGGGTCATGGGATGGAGCCCTGCTTTGGGCTCTGTGCTGAGCATGGAGACAGCTTAAGATTCTCTTTATCTCTCTCTGCCCCTCTCCTCTGCACATGTGCTCTCTCTCGTGTGCGTGAGCACTCTCTCTCTCTCTCAAAAAAAAAAAAAAAGCCTTTGCTCTCAAAAGGAGCTTGCAGTATAGTAGAAAAATGAAAAATTATAATCTTAAAAGTATTCTCCCAAAAAGTTCACTCTTAAGGAGGTAACGTTTAATTTTTTTCTGGAAAATCATTTTTTATATACTTGAAAATAATTGTTTGAGCTTGACCAATAACTAAAATATAAACAAGCAAACAAATAAGTAAGTAGATAAATAAAATAAAAACATCCATTATTCCAAAGTCTTTTAAAATTTAACCTCGGTTTTGGAGAAGTATCTTTATACCCTAATTAATGAAAAGACTGGAAAGAAAAACATCTAGTTGCTCAGTTTCAGATCACTGTCCCTGCCTTTTACTGAGTCCTGTGTTGTCAAATATGGTTTCTACCACTCTACAGTTTAGAAAGCGGAAAACAGGAAAAGTCCACTCAGAGGAACTACCTTCTCATGGGAACCAAGAGTCCCGGTGCAGCCTGCTACCCGTCATGCCCACTAGAGGGTCGGAGGGGACGTTGGTAAATGCCCTTCGAAATGACCAAGATCCCCTTTACGGTCTAAAATAGCACCTCCACATTAGAGGGAAACATTAACTGCACAAGTATGTGTTGACATCCTGCTGTATGCTAGACATTGTGCAAAATTTTCCAGGTGAAGAACAATGAGAGAGGGTGTTCGAGACAAGGGCAGGATTTATGCATCTCTTAGAAAAAGTAGAAAAAGTAGAAAAATTCCTCGAGGATCAAGCCATTATGCCCTTCTGAGAACAAAAGGAGTGCCATTCATCTTTGGGAAAAAAAGGCCAGAAGAATGCACGCGGTCTATACCAGTCAAGCAGCTGGAGAGAAATGGGATTCTTATGCTCACCTATGGTCTAGCTGAGGGAGTGATTTTCTCTGCTTTAACTCCCTCTAGCTGAGGGAGTGATCTTCTCTGCTTTAACTGCTTCAACAGAGAGCTTTAACTCTGTCTTTGTTGAGACCACACCAGCCTTTGTCTCTGAGTTCTGGAGAGCCCACTTCCCTCTGCATTTATTTGCTCTCTCCTCCTCTGCCACCCACCCAGCATTTTCCTTTACTTACAGGAGTCCTAAAGACCTGAAATAGCAGCGAGCTGATTAAAAATTAATAAGAGCCTCAGAGGGAAGGTACCAAGAGGCGGTTGGCTCTGTGATCGGCAAGTTTTTGAGATTCTTTAAATACCCAATTATTTTCGGGACACCTATAGAACAGAAACCATAGGACATGGGAAATAGCTTTTTGGACCAGAGGGAATATATTTTTAAACAAAATTTTTTAACTTGGAGAAGAGAAGAATTATGTTTACAGTACTGCTCTTCATTAGCACGCTCGTGCCCTCCTCAAATCTCCGCGTATTTTTTTCCTTTTTATGGTTTCAGGTGACTGGCCCAGCGGCAGCAAGAAGAATTTATTTTCAGTATAAACTTCATTATTCTACAGCGGCTCTTAATTTGCCCAGGAGGTATGGGCTATGTAGAAAAACAAATGGCAGTGAGTGAATTAAAATCAGGCCTGGGAATACTTGATGATATATATTACATCCAAACTCAACCAGGAAGCAAATGTAAACCTGATATGTCAAGGAATTGAGAAGCACAGGTTTATATTACTCTGTTTCTTCAGATGAGAAACAGTTTCTTAATGAGCCTAATGAACTCACCAAACCATAACATGGCATCTAAATCCTGTAAAAATGAATCCATAGGAAATCTTTACCACTTTCATTCTGCCTTATCCTACAAACCTATATTGTGGTTAGTAAAATATTTATGTGCTGCACTTCAGAAACGTGTTATTTATGGCTCTCAAACAGGAAGGATTGCATCTGATGACCACATTTTCATTTAACCATGGGAAGGAACAAATTGCAGTTGAATTACAAACACGGAAACAAATCAGGCAGGGCGCAAATGATTTGTTTAGCCAGAGACAAAGTTGTCAGGGAACTGTGCTGTAATATGGCTCAAAGGAAAATCTGTGCTATCATTACCTTCCAACAGGTTGTCAAAAATCAGCAGGCAAAGAGGGAGTTTTCCACAAAGACAGGAAAGATAAAACAAAGGATTTTTTTTAATGTAGTGTTAATTGATGCTAAATTATTACCATTGAAGAAAAAAAATAAATGTAAATTTTGGTACCTAACAGCCCGTTGGACTGTAAATTTTTTAATCATATGTATGTTACTTTTCAATCAAATTGAATGTTCTTTTCTACCACTAACTGTTAACTTTAAAAAAGTAGAAAGCTCAGGAGATCTGAATTGTATTTTCAGAATCATCTCATAGGTCTTCCAGTAAATCACTTAGCTCTCTGAATCAAGATCTTTGCACTATACTCCTGCTGTAGGAAAAAAAAAAAAGAAGATTATGGATATGTTCCTACATGCCACAATTATAAAGTAGTTGGTGAAATCACTTAGAAGAACAAAACTCGAAAATGAAGGAAATTAACTACAAAATAATACCCCACTTAACATTTATTGACCATTTATCAAGAGCTTTTGTAGGGGAAAATTGTTTGGAACTCTGGTTGGCTATGATTTATATGACTCATGCTTCTTGTTTCTCTGGATTTATTATTTATTTATTTATTTATTTATTTATTTATTTATTTATTTACTGGAAACACACTTTATGTATTTGTTTATTTTTTGTTGTTTATACTTCTATACATTTATTGTCTCCCTCTTTCTAAAAAAAAGGATTTGAAAAGATTAACCACAGTATCCTTCTCCTCCTGGGACAAAAACAAACCAAATTCATTAGTGAAAAGACATTACCAAAAGGTGATAATACATCAGTCTATTGCTCAAAAAATGTCAGTGGCTCCCTGTTGCCTACTGAATAAAGTTGAAACGCTTTCAGCATAGCATTCAAGTTACTTCATAGGCTTTCTTCAACCAGCATGATAGAAAACACAGAAGTCTTAGAAGTCTGAAATCCACCGTTGGTCAATTGGGTCCAAGTTAGCAATATACTTAGTCTTTCTGTATCCAGGAAAGAAAGCACAAAGTTTCCATGATGTATAGTTCTGATTGTGATGTCAGCTCCAAAGCAATAACCTGGTCTTCTAATTTTTGTTGCTCTTGTGATTGGTCTTTGTTTGTCTTAGTTGTGTCTCTCCAGGTTGTCAGAAAGGCCTGATTTAATTTCCTGGGGGTTCTAAGCTTCCATCTGGCATGCTTCCTAGTGTGCAGTCCAAATTGGTGGACTTTGCTGCTAAACCCTGCCTCATTTTGGGGTTGTCTCACTGTTCTCCATGCCTACTCTTCTGTCAGCATCTGTCTTCCCCAATATGTTAGAGTCAGACTAGGAATTTAAATCAAGGAGACAGGCAACAATCGCCTGGGACGCAGATTCATCTTCAGCACAATGTTGCTCCCAAGTTGAAATCTAGTTCCACATTCAGGACCCTGGTGATGGCATTTTGAAATCAGTAGGTGTCAAAGGGATGTCATTGCCTCATTAGTGGTTTGAGTATCTGTGTTTATTCCATTACCGAAATAAAATGTATTTTACAACACACTTGCTGAAAGAAAAGTGACCTGATTTAGGTTGGCACTTAGCATCATGATGTGGAAGAGTGTACATTTCTTCATGTAAAGAGACGTGTGTGTGTGTGTGTGTGTGTGTGTGTGTGTGTGCATGTATAAGAGCATGTGCTCACATATGCAGGTGCATGTATGTGAATACACAGGGAAACTTGGCAAAGGGAAGTTTCTTTAGTAGTCTTCTGGGTTTAGGATGTGTGTGTGTGTGTGTGTGTGTGTGTGTGTGTGTGTGTTCTATGACTTTGGAGTTTGGTTATTACTAATTCCCAACATCAGAACTTCTCATTTTCAAACTTAAGTGTGATAACACATTACAGACAAATGAAAATGCTTGGAGCATTATCTGTTATTTCTATTTATTGCACACCTGTCACCACCCACTGTAAGTTCTGCCACAGTAGTTTTAAACAAGAACAGGCTAGGAATGTATGGAAATAAAAGTTGGCTCATCAAGTTTTTCTTGAGAAAAACTTCTAATTATAATCTAAACTAGCTCAGATAGCATCAATCAAGTTATTTGTGGGAATAGTGAGTACTTTTGGGTCTGAGCTGAGATCACCATTGTTATGTGATTCTGGCTCACCTGTGATCTAGAATATTAGATTCTAAGGACAATTCTGAATTTGAGTGGATCAGAATTGCTCCAGACATTGATTTTATGTGTAAAGTTTTCACCAATCTCAGACAGAAGAAATACAGAAAACAGTCATTTTTCTGAGAGTGGATGGGTATGACCTTGGTGGTCTTAGATGGACAGGTATAAAAGTAGAGTCTAAGAAAGGGTGGTTTGGCCCAAGACAAGAAAAGACAGAGAGCAAACCCAAGTTGAGGCAAGTGATCAATGGTAAAATTCCAGGACTCCCCAAAAGAGCTGGAGGAGGAGGTCTGAAAGCCAGGAATGATTATGGCGGGGATGGGGGGGGCAGGGAGACACCTGCAGACATCAAGGGAGTCAAAAGGGGGTCACAAATCAGCTTTAAACTCTCTATCTTGATACCCATCAATTGGCACCTGGTGTGGGAAGACCATAATAAAAGATTTAGCAGTTGGCTAGAAAATCCCACTGTCTCTCGTCCAATTAGGGAGACTTCACTCAAGAGAGTGGTCAGAGGGACATTTGTGTGCTAGTAAACCCACCAACAATGGTGTCACAAGAGATAGGACCAAGAATATGGTCTTTTATGTTGCATGTGAGAAACCAAGCGGGCACAGAGCATTAAAGGTGGAAGGGATCTCAGATACAATGCATGAGACCTAAAAAGGGAAAATGATTTGCCCAAGGTCAAACAGCTAGTTAATGGCAAGAATATTGATTTACTGGCTCCAACTTCCTTGTTCTTGCCAGGATTGTAGCACAGCTGCTCTTATTCCCTTACGTTTATTTCCAAGGAGAAGACGGCGTAAGAAATGAAGGTGGCACATTTCTGATCACAAAAGAAGGAGATTTCTCAAAAATAGACAAGTTTCTTTCTTTGTTTTGGATTTTCCATGAGAGAGACAGAGAGAGAGAGAGAAAGAGAGAGAGAGAGAGAGAGCACATGCACCCATAAGCAGGGGAAAGACAGAGGGAAAGGGACAGAGAATTTTAAGCAGGCTCATGCCCAGTGCAGAGCCCAGTGCAGGGCTCTACGTGGGGCTTGATCTCATGAACCATGAGGTCATGACCTGAGCCGAAATCAAGAATCTGACACTTAAACAACTGAGCCATTCAGGTGCCCCGGTTTGTTTTTTTTGTTTTTTGGTTTTTTTTTTTTTGTCTGCTCTTTTGTTTGGTGGTAGTGGCTTCAGTGATTTCTTCAATGCTTCTTTTTAAATGCTTGGCTCTTGTGACTGTGTGTGTGTGTGTGTGTGTGTGTGCATATGTGTGTGCCTATGTGTGTGCATGGGTGTGTTAGAGTTAAAGGGGGACTTATGATTTTCACTACTGACATGATAACAAAATCATAGGCAACAAAGATAAAACAGATAAGCTGGGCTACATAAAAATTACAAGTGTCTTTGCATCAAAGGACACAATCAACAGAGCAAAAAGGCAACCTATGGAATGGAAGAAAATACTTGCAAACTATCTATATGATAAGGGGTTAATACACAGAATATGTAAAGAATACCCGCAACTCACCAAAGAGAGAACAAATAACCCAATTTTAAAAATGGGCAAAGGATGGGGCACCTGGAGGTCTCAGGCAGTTAAGCCTCTGACTTCAGCTCAGGTCATGATCTTACAGTTTGTGGGTCTCTGTCCTGACAGCTCAGAGCCTGGAGCCCGTTTCAGATTCTGTGTCTCCCTCTTCCCTCTCCCTCTGCCCCCCTCTCACACTCACATTGTCTCTCTCTCTCTCTCTCTCTCTCTCTCTCTCTCTCTCTCAAAAATAAACATTAAAAAATTTTCAAAAAAATGGGCAAAAGACTTGAAGAAAAGTTTCTCCAAAGATATGCAAATGATCAATAAGCATATGAAAAGATGCCTAAACACTAATCATTAAGGAAATACAAATCAGAATCACAGTGAGCTATTACCTTATGCCCATAAGGATGGCTACTATCAAAACCCCCCAGAAACTAACATGTGTTGGCGAGTCGTGGAAAAAATAGAACCACTGTGCACTGTTGGTGGAAATGGAAAATGGTGCAGCCACTACAGAAAACTGTATCAAAGTCCCTCAGATAATTAAAGGGAGGATTACCATATGATGTAGCAATTTCACCTCTGGGTATATATCTGAAAAAATTGAAAGTAGAGTCTCCAAAGAGATATTTATATGTTCATGATCATAGCAGCAGTTCACAATGGCCAAAAGTTGGAAGCAACCCAGTGTTCATGGATGAATGAATGGATAAACAATTTGTAGTATAGGCAGTGAAACAATATTCAACCTTAGACTGTATACTTAATATGATATTAAGGAACAGGGCTTGATTGGAATTAGAGGGTGGAGGAAGAAGAAAGCTGGAAGGGAAATAAATATTGAGCACTTGCCATGTATGTTTCTGTGCCAGCTACATCTGATACACTATCCTCTTTGGTATTCACGACAACCTTGTGTAGTTGAAGTATTATCACCATTTCCCAAACAATGAAACTGAGGCTCATGTATGCTAAGACTTTCTAAAGATTATCACATTAAAAATGGCAGAAGTAGGATTCGAACCCAGGTCAACTTGACTCCTTTATCCGTATATCCCATAAAATATATGTCCCCAGCATGTCATACTTTTATGGCAGCAATTATGTCTGAAACTCATAGGAAAGATCAGGAAGGTGCGGGTAGGTTGGAATTTAAATAGGGTGGTCATGATAGACCTAATTTAGAAGGTAACTGTGTTAGACAGAATAATAGCCCTCCAAAGATGTCCACATCTTAATCCCCAGGACCTGTGAATATGTTATATGACAGAGCAAAGGGGAATTAAGAATGCCAATCAACTGACCTTAAAATACGAAGAATATCCTGGGTTTTCCAGGTGGGCCCAATGTAATCACAAGAATCCTGAAGTGCAAGTAGAGTGGGAGGCAGAAGAAAAGTCAATGTCAGAGTGGGAAAGACCGGACTGGCAATTGTTGGCTTTGGATATGGCAGGGACTACGGGCTAAGGAAGGCAGGCAAGTGTCTAAGAACTGGGAAAGATAAGGGAACAGATTCTCCCCTTGAGCCTTCAGAAAAGAATGCAACCCTGGTGACACTTTCATTTTATCCCAGTGAGACCCACATCAGACTTCTGACTTTCAGAAATATATGATAACAAATTTGTGTGATTTTAAGCCGCTAAATTTGAAGTAAGTTGTTGATAGCAGCCATAGAAGAGCAATACAGTCACATTTCAATTTCTTTTGCTTAACCTGCTTTTTCCTTGAAATTCGGAATGTTTTCATTTTTTTTTTTAGAAAGGCAGTATCAATTGTACCCCAAATATGGCAAGGTTTAGGCTGTTGTTCTGTTGTTATCTTTCCTAATTGTTCCTCTGCCAAGAGAAATGTCTAAAAGACTCACCTGGGCCTGAAGAAAAACTTGAATATCATCTGTGTAAAGGTGAGAATTAGAACAGAGACCAGAATTGTGCCCTTGACCTACACTCACAATTACTGCTCTGGGCTGGAAATATTTAGGGAAGATCACTGGGACCCTGAGAAAGAAAGCAGATGAAGACATCTCTACTTACCTTGATCGATGGGGAGCATCCCCTTTACCTAGAGGCTTCTAGAGGGATCAGGAAGGGACCTGTACTTATTTGATATATATGCAAGACAGTCTTCTAGATGCTGGGTATGCATTCTGTCATTTTGTTCTTACAATACCCTATGTCATTGGCATTGTTATTCCTTGCACAACATACCAGGAAAATTAAAGCTGGTAATAGCTTAATAAAGTGGGTGACAACCATGAGTTGTTAGATCTCAAACACTAGACTATTTTTCACTGTATTGTTCTTGAACCATTTCTTATGGAACCTTACACCATTCTGAGAATTGAATGAAATCAGTAGAGTCTCTTCTCAGAAAAGTGCACACATGACCACAAACATGTATGCACATCAGTGTATAGACATTTTTATATGCAATTCTCAGGGGCCTTGAAGGTTACACACGGGTTACAAAATCTTGCCTATATGCCATTTCCTGCCATTGGAGGCAGTACGTTCTAGTGCGAGGGAGCTATCTATAAGGAAATGCCACATTGCAATCCCTTGCTCTACCATTTGCTATATTTGAAATAAGAAATTACTTAACCACTCTGTGCCTCATTTTCCTCATTTATAAAGCAGGATAGTAGTAGATCTGATCTCCTGGGGTTGTGGTGGGGATTGAAAAAGTTTTTACACAAAAAAGCACTTTTAGAAGAGTAAGTGCTTAATGGTCTTTAATAAATGCTTTCTATTATCATTGATGTTGACTTATGAGCTCCAGACTCAGGCAATATGTTTTCAAGGATAGCCTTAGTATGACGGATAAAGCAGGAAGAGTCCAAAGCATCAATAATTACAATACTTGGAGAAGAAAAATCCATGTTTCAGGTAATGCACCTGCCATCTCTATAGATATTGACTCTCTGAATAACAGGGTCAGTGGAGACAAAGGAGAAAATGCATTTTTATCTATCCAAAAGCATTTTCATGACACTTGTCTCCAGAGAATCAGTATGCTGAGAGAGAGATTAGACAAAACATCAGAAACTTGTGACTTATAACTTCAGGGGAGAAAACATTTCAGAACACCCAGCAATTTATGATGAAAGAACATTACTGAGAAGTTCCTTAGGGATGGAACAGAGAACCTTCAGAAGGTACTTGATGTGTTTCCCTCTGTAGGAAAAAGGTAGAAGGGAAAAACTGGCAATGCTTTGATCTGCTGGAAAAAAATAGTTTAGCAATCTTCATCCTCTATAAACATATCTAGTCTCTTCAATATGAGCACATTACTAAGTGTCCAACATTGCTGATAAATTTAAATAAGAGTAACCATGGTGATAAGAGGAGAAAAGTGGAAGTCTGTGTATTACCTGTTTCCTGTATTTAAGTAGTCTGCCTAAAACATCTAGAGATGTTCCAACATAGGAAAAAAATAATATTTTCAGGTTTCTTGGACATGTTGATTGGTTACTTCAACCAAGGATTTGTTGGAATAGATTTTTTCCCTAAAGAATTGCCTTGAATTCTCATTATTTCCTTTCTCTATTCCTTCCTGTATATTTTTCCCTTTTCCCTCTTTCATTTCTTCATGTATTCAAGCAAACTCAAAATATTTATTCTTATTTAAGGTAGCGTTCAGGGTGTGTGGGGAGTGCAGATCTTCACCTGATATGACCACTTAAGGAAGAGTCATACCTGCCCAACTTGTAGGTAATTAAATTCTTCAAGAACCAATTCAAAATGATAATAGGGGGAATCTTTAACCCAGGACTTTATAAAGACAACCAAAGGACTTCTTGGATATGGCTGAAGCCTTACACACTTATCCGCTTATATTGAGTGTTTACTATGTGCCCCAGGTGGCCACCTGCTAAAATTCTAGCAACATTAAAAGATGATAAAGCATCTTTCCTGTCTTCAGGAAGATGACAGTTTGGTCCAAGTAAAACTAAAACATGAACCTAGGATTTTTGAGGATAAGTTCAAGGCTATTAAGAATGAAAATAACTTCAATGCAATATTTGTTTTACAGAACTTTTGGGGAAACCACCAGAGCATTCATTCAGAGATCATTGTTTTACTATCTCTGCATCAGGGCATCATAAGCATTTGGAATGATTCTTCCTGACCAGAATACACAGATGGCATGTTTGGTAAGTGAAAGAATTCATGTAGCCTATATAACCCAACTGTTTTGCAACCAGTGCTTTGTAAAGTCACATAAAAACCAATAGTCCAGTAACTAGAAATAATTAAAAACAATGGAAATATTTAGTATAGTACCTCTCAAAAAAAAACCCAAAAAGTAATGGTAGCAGAAGATTCTAAAGTGGTGGCTGCGTTCTTGGAGGCTGGCAAAACTGCTGTAAAAATCCCCTTCCCTGTATCACTCCTTGTCAATTTCTCTTTCCCTCTCTACAGTTGTCTCAAATCTCTTCCGTCTCCCACTCCATGCACCTCAAAAACCCCTATTCTCTTCAGCTGAAACAGCCCCGTCTTTCCTCTAACATTGGCCTTTCTGGCTCAGGCCTTTTGGTTTGTTTTATGTTATCCTTTGCCTTAGTCTTGTATTCTATATAAATAAAGGAGGATCCCAAATTGACCTGGCAAGTAATATGTCTCTATCCTTTGGGAGAAGTAGGAGAGAGAAGATGGTACATGTTGATAATTTAATATCATTCCTTTTATGCTCTTCACACTTGGGTTTTTAAAAATGGAGTTAATGTTGCATGCTGTATCTTCAGAAAGGTGCTAAAAGGCCCAATCTCTGCTTTTATTTTTACTCGCACAAAAAATTGTCGTTCTGAGTCACTGAGAACCTAACTGTTAGGCCCGGATATACAATAGATTCATTGGGAGTTCACTAACTTCTTTAGTAGCAGATGAAATTTCCACAGAAAATACAGGCTTATGGCTCTCACAGAATGGGTTTCACTGGTGTGCTGGCAGGGGAAGGACATTTAGAGAAGACTTCACACGTTTCTCCACCTCTCAGAGGCCCCAGAGCCACAAACTGAGTCTATACTGGAGGAAAGGTGGAAGGCGAAGTTTGAGATTAGAGCTTTAGAATGGGCTGGACTGAAAATAGATTGTTTTAATAATCATAATGCTTCAAATGGCTGCTAACCAGTGGGAAAGGAAGATTCAACAGTAACAGTTAACAGTAACAGGGAGGAACACATCTCATGTTTTTATACCTTACAGCATTCAAGCTCTTCCTTCACCAGGCCAACTATCCTTCTCGTCCTGCACCACAGTGATTTCCGCGTGTGTACGTAGGTGTGCAGGTGCATGTAGCAGAACAAAACCTCTCCTACTTCTCTTCTTTAAAACGAAAGGGCTGTTTTATTCTTTTCTTCTAGCTGAAATTTAGAATAATTTTTCAAGTTCTAAAACAAAAATGTCAATTTGTTTTGCAAGTGGAAATGCGGTTAAATTCATAGATTATTAGAGAATTTGGCATCTTTCCAATGCTGACTTCTTCCAGCTAGAAATATGTTAGTAGCCTCCTTTTAGGCAAGATTTCTTTGTGTCTCAACACAGTTTCATTTTTCCACTACACATTCTGCACATTGGAAGGGTCGTTTATTCATTCATTAAATATTAATTGACATTTACCATGTGCTAAGCATTGTTTTAGATACTGGGGATAAAGAAGTGAAGAAACTAGACATGATGATCCTTGCTCTGATGAAGCTGAAATCCTACTGAAAAAGAGTAAAAAGGAAACTAGAGTTTTTCTAATGGTCATGCTTAGGAATTTTATGACTTTATATGGAAAGATTGGTATGTCCCTTTTGGATTATTTGCTTCCAATAGACTTTCAGAAGTTAAATTCCTCTATCTACAATTATGAACAGGTAAAGTTCAATTGCTTTCTGAAGAAGTTTATATTTAGTAATATTCCTTAGAGAAGTAATCAGTTGTGACGAGATGGCATGCAGGCCACATTTCATCTAAGCCTTAAAGAACCTGCAGGATTCTCAGGGCAGAGAACAGGGGGTGGCTTTCAGGAGTGAAGAGTAAGACACGTGGCTGTAATCACAGAGGTGCGGAGACTTGGTCAGAAATGTGGACGTAATGTGACACATCACCCAAGTTCTAAAACCCTAAGATGGTTGTTCTCTGCCCTTCATACATGACACCCCTAGGAAGTACAGTGATGTGCTGTGTGATCTTTATACCCAGAAAACTTTCAGGAATGTTCTCTTATTGACATGGAATCTGGAGGGTGACCTAGGACCAGAGGGACCCAACTCTAACAGGAACGCTCTGGGAGCCTTGTATAGTCATAAATAAATTGGGAGGAAGAAACCCCCTAAATGCCATTTGGTGAATGGTAATTAAGACTTTTCTACACTGTCCTGAGCCTTCAAGACCCTGGAGATAAAGTAATGCTAACGGATGTGCTCATTGAGACCTGGATCTCTGCCAAGACCACAGACTTAGCCTCTCATGACAGCTCAATTACTCCTTGGAAATCAACAAAATAGTTGCATCCTGATGCTCATGAAAGTGCTCCTGATATTTGTTAAGCCCTGATATATTCATTGATACTATAGTAAATATTTGATAAGTCATTAGAGCCCTCTCGGAAATAGGGAGATTAGCTGGAATTGTCTGCCACAACAAAGATGCACTCTCTACCCCACATTGCATGCAGTTTGGGTATCCTAGGAAATAGACTCCGAGGCATTGATGTGTGTGCAGTAAATGCACTGGGTAATGCTGTTGGGGTGAATAACTGTGGTGTCGTGAAAGCAGAGGAGCAAGTTGAAAGAGAAGGAGACCCTAGCAGCCTGTGATCTCACAACGAAGGCGGCAGTTCTGGAGCTGGATGCTCTCATGGAGTTGTCCCCCTCCCCACTGATGCAAGGGGAATGCAGGTATCCCCCACTTTCCAGAAGTTCCTCTTGCACCACATCACATTTAGGAAGACCTACTTTCGTATCTATCTTGCTAACTGGAAGAAATCCAAAGAGGAAGTTTGCTTTTTCAAAAAGAGCCTTTACCATACGAATGTAGGTCTTTCCTAAGAGCAGAGTGGCATATTGTGAACTTTCAGAAAGCAGGGAGATACTCTTTGCTTTACCCCATTTCTGCTTACAAAAGTTTGCATAAGAAAGAGCTACTTCAGAGAGCAGGGGAAATCTGCAGTCCTTTGTACTTGGGTATTGACCAGTCATTGGATGTGAGCTGTGTCCAGGAAGGAGATTGACCTTGGAGGAGTGGGTTCTCTTCATCTCATAGCAGTGCTCCAAGGGGATTCAGCTGAGAGCTGGCGGCAATCAACACTCCCAGCAGTTGGGGGAATAGATACCTTGGTCCTCCAGGGAAGGATCTAGGTGGCACAACACAGCATACACTGCATTTCTTAAAAAAGAAAGGCTACAGATTTTAATTGCTTTCTTCTTTCTTGTACTTCATGCATATCAATGAAGGTGTGAGTACATGTTCTCTCCTCTGCAGCCTTTGCTCCCAAGACTAGACTTGAACTTATAGGATTTAAGGTCCTGTTCTATAATTAAAACAAAGAACTGTGAGAGCACATTTGAGGTGTTGGTGGGATGGGATTTATGCTCAGTGCTCTTTAATTCCTTTTCCATCTCTCATAATTGTTACAATTATGGACATTCTGACCCTAACCCTATTTTACTCTGGGTGTTATAAATGCTCTCTCTGGTCCAAAGTAATGTGGTGTAGTAAAAAGTTTTAAGAATAGACCAGGATTAAATCTCACTTTGCCACTTGTTAGCTTTGTAATATTCAACCACTCTGAGTCTTGGTTTTCTAACCTATACAATGGAATAATAATCACAATTCTAATAGTTAGCATAGGATTTTATGAGAGAACATATCTGTGACCCAGATGAAAGCTCTCTGAAAAGTAATAATAAAAATGAAAATAATTCTAACAGCAGCCTGTATTTCTGAGTATTTTCTATGTACTCGGTACAGTACTAAGGGCTTTACTTCGGTTAAGTAAAGTAATCTTTACTGAATCTTCACACAAAAATCATAAGTTATGGTTATTTTGACAGAGATGAAACTGATGACGGCCAGAGGGGAGGAGGGTGGGGATGGACGAAGTGGGTGAAGGGAGGTGAGAGATACAGGGTTCCAGTTATGGACCAAATGGGTCCTAGGAATAAGAAAGTACAGCATAGGGAATATGGCAATGGTAGTGTTACAACATTGCATAGTGACAGATGGTAGCTACACCTGTGAGCACCACATAACATACAGAATTGTGGAATGAATGGATTATGTTGTACACATGAAACTAATGTAAACATCATGTGTCAACCATACTCAAATTAAAAAGAAATAAGTAATGATAAAAATTGAAGTTAAAAATATGAATAGAATTGGAATAAAAGAAATAAAATTGAAACCGTTCAATAAGCTTTAAAGATATGGCTATTTTATGGTTATATGGCTCGGGCAGTACCTAAAATATTTAACACGTGATATGGCTTGGTTACAGATCAGTCAGCATGGAAGCAATTGAAACAGTTGTGGTAAGCATCTGATTATACCCATTTTACAGATGGGGATATTGAAATATGGAAACTTCAGCTAGCTTGCCTAAGGACATAAGGCCTACAGGTAGCAGAGAAGGGTTTAAATAGTCTGATTTCACAGACTATAAACTTAAAGGGTTTTCCTAAACTGCCTCCCAATCTCAAGATCTAGCTGGGGTTGCTTGAAACCTTCCATTTTATTATCTTGAGAATCCCTAATCTTACTGAGTTTTCAGTATAGCTCTGACCCACCAGACCCAGCCATCATAGCTATTTTCTTACTAATACTCTAGACCTTCTGCCAAATGCAATTGCCAGGGTTTATTGGACTAAAGGCTAATGTTATGAGTCACTCAGAGCCAAAGAGATTACTGTAATTATAAGGGACAACAGCAGTTATTAAGAGTGATTGTGGTAAAAGCAAGCTTAAAATTAAGTTTATTTAAGTAGTTCAATCAGGAGAAATATTAAAATCCAGACTTGGGTGGAGAGTGACTTGGGTGCAAAAGAGTGAGGGTGACATTAATGACAAGGAAACTCTCAGTAATAAAATGACATAAAATACCATAACCATGTTAATTCCACTTCCTACAGGCTCTTTGACAATGGCAGGATCTGGGGACTAACACAGAAGGCTATTCCCTGAAGCAAAATGGGTTGATCCAGATGCAGATAGCAAAACAGATCATCATGATGGAGACATGGGGTAAGCATAGAAACAGATGCAAGTTTCTTTTACTTTGTCTGAAAGAAACACAAAATGGAATTCTTAGAGGAGCATCCCCTGGAAACCACAACTGAAATCTCTACATCCACTTCAAAAGACTCATGCTAACTATGAACTGTTGAAGTAGAATTGTGTCTGATGTGTGTGTGTGTGTGTGTGTGTGTGTGCACATATATGTATAGCTGTATGTAGTTTGTTGAGTGACTAGTGATCAAACATGTGTAAGTACCTGTTAAACTTGTGCAAGTAAACATACATACAATGTACATCTCATAAAGTTACACATATGCAGAGACAAGAGGCCAATGTCTATGAAGCCTTCTCTGGAAAACCCCATTCTATATCTAAACATTAGACCCATCTATTCCTTCCCTGTGTCTAAATCCAAGCACTTCCTGTACTTTCTTTGGATACTTTGACTTTGGTTATTTGTGCTTCTGGCCCCCCTCGATCAACACTTTATCTCCTGCTCATGCCTTATCTCACCCCAACTGTTATCTCAGTCAATTGGATCTAACCTACAGCACCTGACCTCTGGCTGACTTCAGGACCCCAATGAGTTCCAAACTGATGCCCCCCCACCCATCTTACATTGTCTGGTTCAACCCAGCCAGGCAAAATACACTCACACACCACAGTAAAGGCAAATCTGGAACACTCCAATACTATTTATGGCAGTCACTCATACCTTCAATCTCTATTTTTATCATTCATCCAATAGCTGATTCTTTAAAACATATATTGATTAACAACCTACAGTAGTCAGTGTCTAATAGGGAAGAATTAACAATTTAGGGAGAGTTTAATAAAGGTGGGGCCAGGGTTAATGGAACCAACAAAGAATTATGCAGTGCCCCAGGGCAAGAAAGAGAACCCCTTAATCACTCATAGTTTTGAAGACTCAAGGGGAGGGACCAGTAGCTCGAATCCTGAGATAGTTTGTGGCCTTAAGTAGGGAAACAGAGGCAACCCATGGAGGGTTGGCTACGGGAAAAAGCCAAGGGGAAAACATCCCAACCTCACCATCTCGTCTTTTATGTCCTACCTGTGCTTCCCACTAGCCAAACCCAAGTGGAATCACAAAGCAAAAGTCCCCTCTGATGCCATTCTTACAGTTTCCATGATGTAGAGTAAGGAGTGCAGACAGTGGATTGAGGGTGGGTGTGAACAAAAGATATCCAGCACATCTGTCATGTACCTCATCTGTGATATGTGTTAAAAATACAAATACTTGTGGGTCATCTTTATCTTCAAGGAGCTTACAATCTAGTGGGAGAGAATCATAGGACCACATGGCATATGTAATGAGAGAGGTAAGAGGTGGTTGTCATGGACACACAGGGGAGCCCACCAGGTGGAATTGGGGTGAGGGATTGGCACTGATAGATGGTAAAATGCCAAAGCTGACCATTAGAGTCTGAGTATGAGTCGGTCAAACAAAGGGAGCTCGTGCAGCAGGGAAGAAGGCACAGCTTTCCCCGCTGAGAGAATGGTATAAGCAAAGTCCTCAAAAGACACAAGAAAATTAGCTTATGTAACCAATATATTTGGGGGTGGGGGGTGTGATGGATCTGGGGGTTTGAATTATATTTTCTGAACCTTTATTTCATGTTGGTTCTATTCTTGGATGGCCTCTCACCTTAGAGTGGTAGGATGGAGCAGTGGATCCAAGCTTCTGCCTCCGGGATTTGGATTTAAAAGAGAGAGATCATTCTCCTCTAGCCCTTCAAAGATGGCGGGATTTCTCATTCCATCTGACTTATACATGTGCTTATCTCGGAATCCCTGTAGGCAGGCAGATGCCCTCCACCTCCCAAGTGGACACATAAAATGGGAACCAGGGATGATATACCTGCAAAAGATCCTTTGGGTGTATTTTTCTGAAAAAAAAAAAAAAAAAAAAAGAGAGAGAGAGAGAGAGGCAATACAACTAATTGTTCCATGACAGCCAGTTTCTACTGTCTGTTATTTTTCTTTTCTCCTCACTTTATTCCCACTTAACTATCGTTAAACCCAACATTTTGCTTGGGAAACCAGGACATTTCTGATGGGAGGGATGCAGATGTGGATATGCTCACATGATGAGCTTTGATCTTATTACATAACGTTATTTCATGTCATTATTATGGACACATTCTGATGGAGCAGCCCAAGGTTTGCCTAATGTCTGTGAGGTTGCAAAAAGGAACCTCCAAGATCAGATTCTGAGTTCTAAAACAGATTGTCCTACCTCTCCACACTGATGGAAGGTTTCCTTTCTTTATCTCTCTGCCTTCCTATTTCTCTATCCACACCTGCCTTGGCTTATGGTAAGCTAAGATCTATTTTTTTCCTACTGCTCTTTAAATATAGCAATAATTGATTGACGTCACTATACATCTACACCCACTTGTTTTCAAAATGAGGAGATACCACCACCACCAACAGCAAAAACTAATGAAACCATCAAAAAACCACTGCCTAAGAATACTATTAACGCGAAGTAATATTCAAGATGTCTGTCTATATAGATATAACTATGAGAAAAAAAACCGGATTACTATCTTACACCCTGCATGCTTTTAAATGTTTCTATTTTGGATTATTTTACATGCTATTTTAAATAAAGTATTACTTTCAATTGTGTTTAGCAAAAGTGAAGGAAACTGCACTGATATCAAAATTATTTCTAAACTTCAGACAGCATTTATTTACTACCTTACGAGTTCTCTTACCATGCCCTTTGGTTGGCAGGATTTCATCAACTCTTTTTGATAAAAAGGGCTCAGGTTTGAGAATATCTGCCTAGTGCTCCGTATTTGAGATACTATTTGATGGTGTTTAATTTTCTTTAGAATTGTGTAGACTTATGTAAGTTGTCTTTGGCACTAATTGGTGCCACAGAGAACTTCTAGATAAATCTGATTTTCCTCCTTATAAGCAAATTTCTCCTATGCCTGGATGCACAGTAAGTCTGTCTTACAAAAGTCATTATTTTCTGGGAACATACAGTATTATTTTATTCTGAATATTCAGTTCTCCCCTGATTCCAAGTCCTCTATTTCACATACACAAATTCCACTTTATCTATGGTTGAGTCTATAAGAATGCCCCCCTTTCCATAGACCATCACGGTGTTACCACAAACTCTCTGTCACTCATTAAAATTCTCTAATATAACTTACTTGTTTCTTTTTGGTTTAAGTTTATGATTTTATGGTGGTGTTTTACTGTCTATCACCTTTTTCATATAATTCTCTTATTTTCATGCAATTATCTTATTTAGTGATCTTTGAACTCTTGGTTATTGAAAAAAATATATGTATGAACACTTAGAGAAAATGTTATTCTTTCCTTTGGGTTATGTTTGTTTTTCCAGACTGGATTAATCTTTTTCGAACCATATTCATTTCTTGAGTGCACATTTGAGTGTTTAGCTGTAGCTAATTTTGCATCGAAGGTCATGCTACTTTGTTGAATATTTTTCTCAAGTCTGTCTTGCTCAGCTAGGCTTTCTCTTGAACTCCTAAAGTATCTGGAATCTGTCTGAGCTCTCCTGGATCTATTCTGAGGCGAGGTTGTTTCAGTGGGAGGGAGAGGGCAATCTCCATGAGGCTGTTTAGTTTCACTTATATTAGAGTATTGCTTTCTTTTTCTGAAATATTTTTAATTCCCTATATCATCATTTATATCCCATAGTTGGAAGTGTATATCTTATTTCCATGAGTTGATGTGCTTAAGTTTTGATCATTCTTCCAGTTCACCAGTGATCTCTAGGAAAATACTGTGACTCCTAGCAGCAGTGTGTGTGTGTGTGTGTGTGTGTGTGTGTGTGTGTGTGTGTGTGTATGCGCAGACATACAGAGAGAGAGAGAGAGAGAGAGACCAAGAGAAAGAGAAAGCAAGTACCTCTGCTGAGATCTTGAAATCTTCAAGGATAGAGTCTGGGGTCCTAGGGATTTGAAAAAAAAAATATTTCCTTAGTCTGTCTATTAATAATAATTTCCGATTAGGGGGTATTGATGAACCTTTCCAGAATTTTATTTACTTTCCCTATTTTTCTGTCACTAGGATGGGAAGTAGGAGCTGTCAAGTGACCACTTCTACTCCTTGTGAGCCTAACATTATATCTAGTTTCTTGCTTACTTGCTGCTGATGGGTTTTTTGCTGACACTGTTTTGGGGGTGGCGGTTGTGTTAGGGAATAGGAAGGAAGACTGTGTGACCCAGCTTTACCCTCCCATCGTGCCTGCATGTTTTCAGAGCTAAATTTCATGCTCACTTGCAGCAACACTTTTCCTTCTGGTTTTTGGCAAACGAATTTCCCTGCTTCGTCTACGAGGTGTTGAGGAGGATGGTCATCATCCTCACCCTGATTGTATTCATCAAACTGCATCCATGCTTTAGGTCAAACTTGCCTCAAATAGCTTTTGGTACAGGAATGGAGAACTCTAAAGAGTTAGAGGAAAAATAGATAGCATCTACTTATTATCCTCCAGTTTGCCGTTGAAGAAAATGGCCCTAGAACAATTAAGTGGACATCCCATTCACACAACTGACTGTTTTCCAAGAGAGTTCTAGATTGCGAATGAAGCCAACTTTGTATTAAGGCTTAAACTTATTCTCAAATTATTTCTGTGACCTGGGTCGAAATATTTAATTTTTTTACAATCATTTTCTTAATCTGGAAAATGCAGTTAATCACCTGCCATGCAATATCGTGAGGCTCAGAAATAATTTAGCATATTGTCTGACACATCATACTTAACAGTTAGTAGCTCCAGTTGGTGCTACCTCTTACTTTCAGTATGTAGTCCTTTCCTTTAGACAATATCGGGATAGAAAATTCCCCCTCTATGTTGAACAAATTTTATTTTCATCTTCAGAAAGAGAAAAATAGTGGCTAATGTTTATCATCCCTGTTTTCCTCTACTAAATGCAAACAAGTAAATACTGTCACAAATGAAAGCACGTGTAATGAAAAACTCAGCTTGATTTATTTGCTTATTAGTACCGGTTACACTTTGAAGGGACAGGCGAATGATGTGTTCATAGAAATATCTGAATGTGACAAAGCCAGTCAGGTTTGCAGACAAGGGTTAGTGCTGGCCAAGCCAGGTGCTGGGGAGATATGCCCAATTTATGAGAATTCACTGAGAGCATGAGATGGCATGCAGTTTGCATAATGAGAGGGTCAAGACAACACAGCACAGCAGGGGGTCAATAGAAAGAGGGGATGAATGGTTGGAAAACACCATTAATCAGGGGAGAAAGCTGGCATTGTGAGTTATGGATATATAAGCAGTTCACTTAAGGTGTTTCCATGATCTTGTAATTTTGTGGGGTTTACCCAGCACTTCACTTTCAGAAGGAATTCAGTGCAATTCAACAAATGTTTCCTGAGTGCCTTCAACACATCTGCCATGAAAGATATAAAATATAAAATTCCAGACAGAATCTGTTCTTATGTAACATATAATCTAGTGGAAGTATCAATACGTATACAAAGACATCAACTAATAGGCTTGTTGTGATGAATGTTATAATGGGAAGAGTAATAAAGAGCTATGGAAATGCAGACAAGAACTAAGTGAATTCTGAATATATTTAAACTCAGTACTGATTAATGAAGAACACTTTTAAATATTTGGGAAAGGTGGTAAAGTTACGAATAATCAAATTGAATCACTCATCATTGGGGAAATACAAATCAAAACCACAATGAGATACCACCTCACACCTGTTAGAATGGCAAAAATTAACAGTTCAGGCAACAGCAGATGTTGGCAAGGATGCAGAGAAAGAGGACATATTTTGCATTGTTAGTGGGAATGCCAACTGGTGCAGCCAGTCTGGAAAACAGCATGGAAATTCCTCAAAAAATTAAAAATAGAACTACCTTACAGCCCAGGAATTGCATTACTAGGTATTTATCCAAAGGATACAGGAGTGCTGATTCGAAGGGACACATGAACCCCAAAGTTTATAGCAGCACAATCAACAATAGCCAAAGTATCCAAAGAGCCCAAGTGTCCACTGATGGGTGAATGGATAAAGAAAATGCGGTGTATGTATATATACAATGGAGTATTACTCGGTAATCAAAAAGAATGAAATCTTGCCATTTGCAACAATGTGGATGGAACTAGCGTGTATTCTGCTAAGCAAAATAAGTCAATCAGAGAAAGTTAAATATCATATGATTTCATTTATATGTGGAATTTAAGAAACAAAACAGATGAACATAAGGGAAGGGAAGCAAAAATAAGATAAAAACAAAGAAGGGGACAAACCATAAGAGACTCTTAAATATAGAGAACAGATTGAAGTTTGCTGGCAATGTGTTGGGTGGAGGGGATGGGCTAAATGTGCAAGGAGCATTAAGGAGGACACTTGTTGGGATGAGCACTGTGTGTTATATGTAAGTGATGAATCACTAAATTCTATTTCTGAAATCATTAAAAAAAGATATGGTGTTTCCCAGTCTCTCTCCCTGCTAGAAATGGTCAAGGAGACATAAGTGAAAATCACTGGCTGAGAGCTTCCATGAATTTCCTTTAAAGAGAGCTATTTGGCAGGAAGGAGTGCCCTTTCCCGCTTCCTTCTTTGTATTGCCTGGATTGCAGATGTGGTGGCTAGAACATCAGCAACAATGCTGGAACCATGAGGCAAACTTGAATAGAAGCCACATGTTTATGACAGTGAAGCAGAAAGAAGGAACCTTTATGTCAATCCTGTACGCTTTACCTGAGGACTTCTTTTACATGAAAGAAAATAAGCACTTATGTTTTATCCAACAACAACAACAAAACCCCAAATGATCAAATTGATACGGTATTTCTGGCTATTCCAATGGATGAGGACAGGGGTTGAATAACATCAGTAGTAGAAAGTTGCAGAGTTAAGGGTTTATCAGGGTATTTTGCCTGAAATGTGCTGAGACTATTTAAGCATTGCACTGAGCAGATATTGTTCTTATGTCTTTTGTGCTTCTGTTAAGGTTGGTACAATGGCTGCAGACTACTGGGGACCAAAGAAACTAATGTTCTCTGATAGTTTGAAGTGGTGAACTCAGCTCATGATGAACTATGTTCCAAGAGGATAACTGATAACTAAATCAGGACAGAGAAGTAGCCAATTGACAATATGGTACCTGGTTTCACTGAGCTTATGTCCCAATGGGTATGACAGGTCCTAATCAAACAAATAGAAAAGATAAGAGCAGATGACAATACATGCATTGGAGGAAATAACAGGCACAGCAGAGAAAACCCGCCAACCACTAAAGAGTGGTTGAGACAGAAGGATTGTGAAAACCAAGGAGAAAACCATTCTGGACAGAGGGAAGAGTAAATATAAGAGTTCTGAGGTGAGAAAATGTTTAGCATATTGAATGAAATGAAATGAAATGGAAACCAATGTGGCTGGAATATAGTGATTAAAGGGAAGACTGGAATGAGACAAAATGGAACAGGTAGCAAGAAAAAGACCAAGTAAGCTTTGCAGGTCATGGGGACAAGTTTGGGTTTTATCCTAAGAGAAATGGGAAGCCACTGAATCATTTTCAGCATGGTTGTAAAATCATCTGACTGCTGGGTGGCCGATGGTGGGGTGGGCTGTCTGCTGTCACCTGAGTGCCACCCTCATGTCTTTGTAAGGCTGGCAACTTTATTCATCCTAGTCACCTTCCATGGTTTTGTCAAGGAGTGCAATATCTGCCTGTGGTGTCTTGAAAATAGAAGTGAATTGAAAGCTTTATTCTCTAGCAGTGGTGGCAGATAGACAAATGTGCAGATGTGAGCATCAGAGAAGCCTGTCAGCAAACACTTGAAACCCACTTACTCTGTGACTGCAGACCATGACGGTCTAGGAGACATTCTGAGAATTGTAGCAACTTCTAGGCAAGCTTTGGAGAACCACTACATTTGGTGCTGTAGGCTGAGACCTTCGGTGTTGACTTTGATGACCTTAAGCTTCAGTTCCTCTGACATCTGCCCCCACCTCTCAGCTTTTCTAACAATCACATAAACCCCTATTGTGTGTTAACCCCCTCATTTCTGGAATGCACAGGATAGGTTGTTTCTCAACTGACATAAAAAATGTTGGAGAAGATTAGAAGCCATGAGAGAACATAGGACATTATAGAATACTGGAGAAAAATGATAGATTTGAGACATGCTTGATAGAAGCACAGAAAATATTAACACATGGATCGGATGAGACAAAGAAGTAAAAGAAGATATGGAGGATGTCCTCTAAGCTTTTGGCTTGATGATGGTGCCACTTGATGAGATGGTGAAGTTTAAGATTGCACAGGTTATAAGGATGCACAGGTTATAATGAGGTTTCCCCTCATTCTGAGGGGAAACCTTCAAGAGAGAGATAACTAGCAAGAACCATGAATTTCCAGGAATGAATTTGGGCTCCTGGGATCCCTGGAGGTGCAGGGGACTTTTGAGTCAAAGAGTCAGTGGGTTAGGATATATTTTGCTATCTCTGGAGAGCTTGAAGGACCAAAGGGCACTAAAGGAAAGGAATAAGGAAGCTGACTTGAGGAATCTTGGGAACAGTTCATTTGTGGTGGGAAGAGTAGATTTTCTGGAGCTGAAGAGAACTGAGTCCAAATCCCAAGTTTATAACTTATTAGCTATGTGACTATAGAGAAGTCGCTCAATCTCTTTGAGTAACAGTTTCTCTATCTGTGTACGGGAGATAATCTTAGTGTCTATGAGAAAACATCAAATTAAATTATGGATATCAAATAGCTGGTCATTGATAATGTCCTTCATCTATGCAACACATATTTGTTGAGCAACCACTAAATACTTGACAGTGTTTTTTTTATATCCAGGCAGTGTGGATATAAATGTTCCTAAAAAGTACAGGGTGTTCCTAGTCCGTTTATGAGGAACCCTGATCTACTCTGGGGAGTCAGAGAAAGCTTCCTGTGAAGTGATGTTGGAGCTGAACTCTGGGAGTTGAATAGGAATCAACTAGGTATATACATAATGGGAGTTTTTTGTCAGCTGGAGGCGGGTAGAGATGAAGATCATTCCAGGTCACAGATACAGCATTGTTAAAAACACTGAAACAAGACGCAGGAAAGTACATTTGGTGCCCGGAACTCAGACCAGTGTGGCTGGTGCAGAAAGCCTGAAGGCAGAGAGAATGGGAAGGTTGGATTCCTTCTCCCCAGTCCAGTCCAGCTCCCAAGAGGATGATAAAGACAGTGCACTGAGGTAGGTATTGTAATGAGTCAAAATCACAGTCATTGTTCGGTAAATACTTACTATTTACCAAGCTCTGCATTAAGTGCCAAACTCTGTTGTGAGTATGTCCAGGCACTAGGATATGATGATTAAGATAAACAGCCCTTTCATTTTCATTCACATTTTACTTATTTAATTCTTTTCTTAAATGTTTATTTACTTTGAGAGAGAGCAGGCATGTGAGCGGGGGAGGGACAGAGAGAGAGGGAGAGAGAGAATCCCAAGCAAGCTCAGTGCTGTCAGGGCAAAGCCTAACGCGGGGCTTGATCCCACGAACCTGTGAAATCATGACCTGAGCTGAAATCAAGAGTCAGACATGTAACCAACTGAGCCACCCAGACACCCAACTTATTTAATTCTTACAACAATCCTCTGGTGTTATAGATGATGCTTAGGTAAGTCAACAACTTGCCCAAGCTCATAGAGTTAGAAAATATTATAGTGACAGTCAATTTATTCATTCACTTTACACATATTTATGGAGCACTTACTATGTGCTGGGCATTGTTCCAGATTCTTGTGACATAACTGGGAGCAAAACAGAGGTCTCTCAAGGAAAGCATTCTATCAGGATTGTCACACAATAAATTATAGATGTGATAAGTGAATTATACCAGGGGTTAGAAGAATGATACATTTTTGGACAAGGAATAAGGGCAGAATGTGGAGAACCTGGAATCCTGGCATTGCAATTTTAATAGAATATTGTAGGGGGACTTGCTGAGAAGATGACACTCGAGAAAATGCTGAGGGAGGTTGGCAGTTGGCCTCATGGAGATCTAGTGTCATTGTCTGCCTGGCTACCATAACTGAATACCATCAGCTGGGTGACTTAAACAACATAAATGTATTTCTCACAGTTATGGAGGCCAGTAGTCCAAAATCAAGGTGCTTGACAATTCAGTTGCTAGTGATGATTTTCTCCTGGTTTGCAGATGGCTGCCTTCTCACTGTCTTCACATGATGGAGGGAGAAAGAGAGAGAGAGAAGAAAAGAGAAGGAGAGAGGGAGGGAGAGGGAGACAGAGATCTTCCTGTGTATATAAGGCCCTAGTCTTGGGTTTAGGGTCCTATCCTTATGACTTCATTTAACTTTAATTACCTCCTAAAGACCCCATCTCTAGATACAGTTCCACTGGGGGGTTATTATGTGGGGTAACACAATTCAGCCCATAGCTCCTGAGGAAATGCCTTTAAGCAGAGAGAGGAACCGTCATGGCAAAGGCACTAAGGCAGGAGTGAGCCTGGTGAGTTAAAGATAAGCAAGGAGCCTGGTGTGGCTGCAGCTTCTGGAGGTGTGGGAAAGCATGAAGTCAGAGGGGCAAAGGGTATTAGCTCGTTAGAAACTAGACAACTGGGTTAGGGAATCCGAATTGTGATCTGAGTGAAACAGAGCCGATACAGAGCTTTGAGCAGAGGAATGACCTTATGTGATTTTGTTTTAGTGAGATCAGTGTGACCAGTTGGGGCATTCTCCCTGGAGGCAGAGACCAATCTGGTGCTACTGTGGTTACCCGGGCAATAGATGGTTCCAGGTCAGTCTAGGCAGGAACAGTAGAAATGGTGCAAAGTAATCATTTTATGGATATACTTTTTTAAGTAAACAGAGTTTCATGAAAAGTTGTATCTGGAATGTGAGAAAGAGGATCAAAGATAACATCAAACTGGGGGCACCTGGGTGGGTCAGTCAGTTAAGTGGCCAACTCTTGATCTCAACTCACAGTTGGTGAGATCAAGCCCCACGTGGGGCTCTGCACCGACAGCATGGAGCCTGCTTGGGATTCTCTCTCTCTTTCTCTCTCTGCCCCTCCTCCACTGGTGCATACACATGCAGGTGTGCTCCTTCCTTCTCTCAAAAAAAAAATAAATAAATAAACCTTAAAATGGTAACAAAAGTAACACCAAGCTCTCTGAGCTGGGCACCAGGAAGTTTGGTCTGTCATCACATAAGCTGAAGGAGGAAGTGGAACAAGTTTGAGGGCAGATGATACGGCGTTCGATTCAGGTCATGACAATTTTGCGATGTCTCTTACACTTCCAAATGATGATGTCAACTAGGCAGTGGGAATGCATCCTGAAGCATGGAGAAAATGCTTGCTCTGAAAAGCGGAGTGTGGGAGCTCTCAGCTGACAGATGGCCTTGGGCCCCAGATCATTCCAACTTAAAAAAATCCTTGGTCTTGACTGCTATATCACTTTCTGATAACAGAAGACTAAAGAATTCTCTTTACTGAAACTTCCTGCGTGTTATAATCCAGAAGGAGGGCGATGACCAACAACGTCAGAAAGAATCTACTGAGTTTGAATCCCACGGAAATTGTAATTTGTCATGGACAAATTTAAACAGGTGTGTGGGGAGAACAAAATGACACCCGCCGGGAAGGGTCTTTAATGATGGGATCTTAGACAATGTGACATCTGATTGGGAGAGGAAGCTGTGAGTTTTGGAAACTTCTAGGTTCCCCTCAAGCTATACCATGTAAGGCCTAGCTCTCTGTTTGCAGGATAACCTTCTTTGATGCTAACTCACCTGTCAGGCTACTCTTTGCTGCCTCAGAAGGAAGCCTATACATTTCAGACATGGACTTGACAGTTGGCACTTCTGGCTGAGAGCCGCTAAGTGGCCCTCTTAGAAAATCAGCTCTCTCTTTCAACCTGCCAGTGCCAGAGACAAGCCAGCAAAACAGCTTCTGAGCTGAAATGAACCTTAGATATTAATGACTTAATGCATATATCAGAGTCTGTTCAAGCTGCTATAACAATATACCAAAAAAAAAAAAAAACTGGCTGGATATAGACAACAGACATTTATTTCTTGCAGTTCAGGAGGCTGGAGGCCTGAGGTCAGGGTGCTGGCACTGTTGAGTCCTGCGATCCTCACATGATGGGGAACTCCCTGGTGACTCATATAAGGGTCATAAAGTCTCCTTCATTAAAATCTGAATTCCCTCCCAAAGGCCCCACCTCCTAATGCCATCACATTGGGATAGAACCTCAATGTAATAATTGTGTGGGGGACACAAACATTCAGCCCATAACAATCATGTAAAATAATTAGAATGGTGCCTGGAACACAATAAGCAGTTACTATTCATTATTACTTTTATTGCTGCTGCTGTCACTCTTATTATAGTTATCCTGCCTCTTTTGTCTTATGGATGTGGAACCTGAGGCCAAGAGATTTAAAATAAATCTCCCAATGTCACATCGCTAGTAGACAGCAGAGCTCGGACTGTCTTTTCACATTCTGGAACGTACGGAACATAAAAGAAGAATCTTAAGGGGGTCCTGGGTGGCTCAGTCGGTTAAGCGTCTGACATCAACTCAGGTCATGATCTCACCACTCACGAGTTCCAGCCCCACGTCGGGCTCTGTGCTGATGGCTCAGAGCCTGGATCCTGCTTTGGATTCTGTGTCTCCCTCTCTATCTCTGCTCACACATCCTCTCTTTCTCTCCCTCAAAAGTAAATAAACATTTAAAAAACTTAAAAAAAAAAAAAAAAGAAGAATCTTAGAAAACACCTAGTTGTGTGATTGTCAATCTCAGTCCAGTGGAGCCCTGGGGTTCCTCAGAAACAGGCAGGTGGTAGTGTGTGAGCAGAGGGTTAGGGTACCACTGAGGACATTGCTTCTGTCTCCTCAAACCTTCATTTAGATTCTAATTGAGCAGAGGGCTCCCTGGGTAAAAACTTCTTTGAAACCCACTTACATATTTCAGTCACTCTGTTTTACCAGAGAGAAGCCTGGAGCCTATACAGATTCAACAGTTTATCCAGTTATGTTACAGGTTTGGGTAAGGAGAACACAGAATTCTTGATTGGGCAGCGTTCTTTCTACAGCAGAACCAACAGAGAATTAGTGACCCGACTTTGAAGATGGGACACAGACTCGGATCTGAGCTGGTATTTTCTTAAGTTTATTTGTTGATTTTTAAGAGAGAGAGCATGAGCAGGGGAGGGGCAGAGAATGAGGGGGAGAGAGAATCCCAAGCAGGCTCCATGCTGTCAGCACAGAGCCCAATGCAGGGCTTGAACTCATGAAATCATGAGATCATGACCGGAGCCGAAATCAAGAGTCGGACGCTTAACTGACTGATCTACCCAAGCACGCCTTTGAGCTGGTATTTTAATGGCCTTTTACTTACCCAGTTAGTGAGGGAGGGATCCCCATCCCATGGTTATGAGGATGGTTGAGCACATGACATCCAACACTGCATAGATGAGACAGACAACCTGTTAGTCGCAGAAGCACAGCCCAGGAGAGAAGGACACCGCACGCCACATAAGGACATTGTGTGCCATGCAAGGTCACGTGTGGGTTTCAATCAGGAACCCGATAAATGGTAAGGTCCGTGGGAGGAGGGCTTTGCGGTATTGAGAAAGGGTGCCTCCTGGCTCCTGTGCGAGGATGTGACTGGCTTGTTTGAGTCATTCCACAGACTGGCATGAACTGAAACCTGCTGTTGAGAGGTGAGCAGGGACTGTGCCTGGTCCTTTGATGAAGGAGGTTGTTTAGCGAGGGGACCCTGTATCCAAAAGAGCAGAGTGAGAAGGGAAACTTGTAGTTACACCTTGGAAGCCCTCCTGGTTTACAGCATATAAGATTTTGTACCACAACCAGGAATATGTGCTCATCTGATTATTGCCCCTCCCCACCCCCGAGAGCTACAGGTAGACCAGGCAAGGGTGGGCTTCCTGTTGGACCATCTCCCTGTGATTCCGTTGTATTATAGGATTCTCTCCTTTTCCATTCCCCTGTGACCCGAAGGCCAGGGAAAATGATACAGACTCAGTGGGCTTGTCACAGAAATATGGACGCATGATGCAAGAGGTTATCTGGTAGATGACAGGAAATCATGGACGCGTATTCTGAGCACTGTGCTGACCCCGGCGGTCTAGTTGGGAGAGAAAGTTTACACACGTGAAAGGATTGGCCAAAATGTGTTTAGAATAGAAAGAGAGCTAGAAGCAGGCAATGGGTCTGATCCTCGCTTGGCCAAATAACAGCTAATGAATCTGGCTAAGTCATTTAAAACCTCTGGGGCACTTGGGTGGCTCAGTCGGCTAAGTGTCTGATTCGATTTTGGCTCAGGTCATGACCTCACGGTTGCGGGATCAAGCCCTGTGTCAGGCTCTGCGCTCGGCATGGAGCCTGCTTCAGAGTCTCTCTCTCCCCCTCTGCCCCTCCCCGGCTCGTGCTCTCTCTGTCTGTCTCTCACACATGAATGAAAATAAAATCTTAAAACTTCTGAGCTTGGTTCCCTCATCTGTAGAAGGTGAAGGGAGAGATGTAATAATATAAGCTGCACAGAAGCCCCTAGATATGTTGCCTGGCCTGACCTGAAACAGCATCTTGATCCCTAAGAGTCCTTATCAAAAAGTCAAAGTGCCCCTGTGTCTCTTGGGAGGGCTAATTTTATTTATATGGTTTAAAGTTTAGAAGTAACAGAAGTAAAACCAAGGAATCACTAAAGTAGTAATTAGTAAGAGTTTATTGTGTACACACCAAAAAGACAGTTTGCAAACTGGGAGCGCTCAAACCAGAACATGGAATGAGGCTCAGGGGTTTACTGCTATAAAGCGGCTTAGCTAGTGAACTGAAGCAGTAACTGTTTATTCTGCCTAGTGATTGGTTATGGTATTAGAATTGTTTTAAATGGCAAGGAATTGGTTAGTGGGTAACCCAGATCAGCCTTGAGAAACAGCTTAAGTTTTACTTACAGTTTTGGGACTCCTGGGTGGTTCAGTCTGTTAAGCGTCTGACTTCGGCTCAGGTCAGGATCTTGCAGCCTGTGAGTTCAAGCCCCGTGTCAGGCTCTGTGCTGACAGCTCAGAGCCTGGAGCCTACTTCAGATTCTGTGTCTCCCTCTCTTTCTCTGCCCCTCTCCTACTCACACTCTGTTTCTCTTTCTCTCAAAAATAAATAAACATTAAAAAAAAATTTTTTTAAGTTTTACTTACGGTTTTCAGAGGCATAAGCAAGAAGTGACCCAGGTCAAGCTAGTCTCGCAAAATAAGCTCAATTAAGCTTTATTTGTATGACTCAACTGGTTTTGTCTGCTCAGGGAATTTTCTTTCTTTTTCTAATCGGCTCTATTGAGATATCCTTCACGTACAATTCAGTCACGTAAATTGTACAATTCAGTAGTTTTTAGTATATTCACAGGGTTGTGCAACCATTACCACAATTCCAAGACATTTTCATTGCCCCAAAAAGCAACTCTGAACCCATTAGCACTTATCTCCCATTTCTCTCCAACAGCAGCCGCCTCCCCATCCAGCCCTAGGCAACCACTAACACACTTTCTGTCTGTAGGATTTGCCCGTTCTGCTCAGCGCATTTTAAAGATTGGTCTCAGTTTGCTTTTTATTTTAGCAGTATGTTTGTTTTGTCCTATTTTTTTCTCAAATTTTCCTAATCATGAAAGTTATCCTGTAGGTCACTCAATAAAAATACGGATGCCTAGGGACCTGCCCCTGAAGATTCTGAAAAGTAGGTCTGGAATGGGAACGTGTAAATGGCTCTGAACATGAACTTACAAGGCCTGAGTTAAGTCAAATCTCTGCCTCAGATTAGACCCATGACATTGGTCAGGCCAAATGGCTTCTTAACATAGATGTAAGCAGGGCTGATGTGAGGAGAAAATGAAATATACCTAATGCACCCAGCATCCAGCACCTGGCACCCAGCCCAGTACACTGTGGGTGCTTATTGAGCCAAACCCGAGCTCTGGATATCTGGAGCTAAGGTCAACACACTGACCTTTTCCATTGGTCAGATGGAGGCACATCTTCCATTTCCTTTAGGAGTCATCAAAGAACTATGGACTGGAGTCCTCTTCCCCTAAAAGTCTTACAGCTGGAAAGGTTTTCAGTCAGAAGCACCGACTTTGCTCCTTCTCTTCTGAGACCAACACCACTCCCATCATGCCACGTAGCAAGAACATTCGCAGACAAAATATCCAGAAATAGATGAAGGAAATCTCTGTTCAGTCTTAATATTGGGCATTGTAAGAAGCAATCTCTTCAATACTGTAAGTCAGACATACATACTGACGAGGGAAGGAATACCATCGACTGAGTTCCAGGCACCCATACTGTATCATTTAATTGTGCAGCAACCCAACATCACAGATAAGAAAAATTGAGGCTTTGCAAGATTAAAAATAAGTAGAACTTCAAATGTGATTTAATGGACACAGCAGGGAAGTACAGAGTGGAGGCTACAACTCTTGTCTCTCTTATCCTCAATCTCACATTCTTTTCACTATGCCAGGAGGATATAGCACCATTCTTTTATTTTAAGTACTGAAATATAACCCATGCCCCTTGTTAGAATACTGATCTGGAAAATATAGACCGAAGTCCTACGATGTGGGTATATTATTCACTGATAGGTGACGTGGAGAACAAAGAATTGAGTTAGAATTCATGATATAAACCATAAGTGACATCCCTGGCCGCAGAGCCCTTGTCAAACAACATTTTATCCGCTGGACAGCTTGACGTCTACTAGCTGGTGTCAGTGGCATGGGGACTTTAAGAAGGAGGAGAAAAGTGTGTGGTATAAATAACATGCATGAATTATTGGGTGCTCAATAGCTCATGAAGAACAAGCCTTTGTGATATATAGGGCCCCTCCTCTGGGACCATAGGGGAGTCATAAATGCCATGGAGTGACAAATGACTATAAAAAATCTCCAAGCCAAGGCTTCTGACTCCCCAGCTTCAGCAGGTGGGGGGTCAAGCTGTGGGATGACAGAGGGCAGCCCGCTGCCTGCTCCGTGAACTCATCGCCTCCTTCATCACTCCCGCATCCCCCATGTAACTGCTCTTTCTCGTACGCCCATCATTTATTTCCCCTTTTGTTTATGCTGTCCCCTTGCCTGGAATCCTCTCTCCTCTTGTCACTGTGGCCAGCGACTTCTCTTGCTTTAAGATTCAGCCCAAGCCCCACCTTGCCACAATAAGCTTTTCCTGCCCCTTCCGGTTACTTGTCCGCATTTTTACTTTCCTCGTTTCTCACGCGTTATCTCCTCGCTGCATTTACAATGCACCAATAATATATGATTATGATTGTGTTTGCAGGCTTGTCTCCTCTGCCAGACTCTGAACTCTCTGAGGTCAGGGAATCTTTTTTTTTTTTCCTTCGTAAATTTGAGTACTTAGCATACAGCCCACATGCCAGTGGCTCACAAACTTTAGCGTCCATCCGAGGGCTTCTTGGGTCCAGCTCCCACAGTGTCTGATTCCACTGGTCTGTGGCAGGGCATGAAAATGAGCATTTCGAACAAGTGCCCAGATTATGCTAACGATGCTGGTCTGAGGACAAATGGCAAGAACCACGGCTATGGTTGGTCTTTACGAAGTATACCTATGTTAGTGCCTAAGTGGACATGCACGTAGGCTATGGAGTCACCCGGAGCCTGGATTTAAATCACAGTCCTCCAAGCTAGGAGACCTTGGGCAAGTAGCCTAAGCTTTCTGAGTCTCCACATCTCCCTTATCTAAAAAGTGGGCACAGTAAGAAAATACTAAAGCACTTACCACAGTGCTCCTACTGAGTAGAAGCACTAAGAGGAGGGAGGGGAGAGGGAAGGCAGGATACAGCAGTCCAATAATTCCCGGGTGAGGACCAGCCCCAACACAGAGCCTGGCAGTGAGTTTAATTAAATAGTACACACATTTACTTACTGAAGGATCCTATTTTCTTAACATGAACAGATAAGAGAGCAGTAGTACATGACAGCCTCCAGGGTGCTGGAAAGAATCTGTTTTTGAATTTTTTTACATCAATCAAGTGATTCACAAACACAACTTCTTCAGCGGATGGCTTGCAGAATTGAGTCTAGTGGGTTTCCCACCAGGGCTCACCACTAAAACCCTCTCATTAATAAGTAATCAGTTTCTACTGATCTGCTCCTAAGCTGCCTTCCAGAGCAGCTGTTTCCCCCTGTGCTGTGATTTAAGCTCTGTTTAACAATGATAAAAACAGATTTGTGTTGCTTCTCTTCTCATTAACCTTATTATAGAGTTTTGTTCCCAAGGTACACACTTCTACAATGTATATCATATTTATAAAAGGGTGAAAAATTTTAAACCAAGGTTGGCTTGGTATTTCTCAACGGCTGGCTGAAGAGTAAATGATTTGGTCAATCTTCAAATTACGGGCTAGATAGCAGGTGATGGGTTGTCCATAATCCAGACTCTGATTTTTCATGAGTGAGGAGAAAGGAATTTCAGAGAATAACAACATATAATAACAATTTAATTCTTACTGTATAAAGTTAGGCACTGTGATTTGTGTACCATTTTCCTTCTTTTTTTTAATTTGAGCATCAGAATCCTAGCGTGTAATATGTATCAAAATTCCCACTTTGCAGATAAAAACAGTGAGGCTTGAATGGGTAAATGTTTTGCCTAAGGCTGCATAGCTGATAAGTCAAAGACTTGGACCTCGATTCCACAGATACGAAGCCTGTGCTATAAAACCTTGCTTTAAGCTTAATGTGCACAGGAATGACCTGGAGATCTCTTAAAATGAAGATTCTGATGCAGAGGATCTGAGGTTCTGCATTTCTCACAACTTTCAGGCCAAGCCTCTAATTCTGTCCAAAGAGTAGCTTTGGATACTGAGTATCACACTTCACAGAAAAGTGGCTTTTCTCTTGCCTTGGGTCAAGTGAGTTAGCTCCGTCTTGTTTCCTGGTCATCAAAGCTTACAAATATTCTTTTGGCTTTTAACTTTGACTTGATAAATATTTTGAATTGTCTATCCTGTGCAAAGTTCCATTCTAGACCTTGGATGGGAGAAATGGAAAAATATTCCATTAAAAAACACTGGCTGCTACCCTAGGCCGTTTAGAATCTAGAAGAGACCCACACATACACTTAGCCATAGACGGAGTATAGAGTTTCCAATATCTAGCTTCTCCATTAGATTTATATTATAGTAAAAAGAGGGGAGGATCCATTGTTTTTAATGTTTTATTTTTAAGTTTATTTACTTTTGAGAGAGAAAGCACAAGCAGGGGAGGGGCAGAGAGAGAGAGAGAGAGAGAGAGAGAGAGAGAGAGGAAGACACAGAATCCAAAGTAAGCTCCAATGTAGGACTAGAACTTACCAACCATGAGATCATGACCTGAGCCAAAGTTGGATATTTAACCAACTGAGCCACCCAGGTGCCCCATGGATCCATTTTTTTAAGTAGCAAAATAGCACTGTGAGGATGGATCAAGGTAGATCACAGGTCATCAAGTAAAGTCACATAGGGCAGGCAGTGTGATGATCACCTGAAGTTCTCTACTGGTCTTCACTGAGCCCATACACCACATATGTTAACTGCTCATGGGTACAGGACACTAGAATTCTGCCCAGTAAGAGTCTTGCCAATGTTGTATAGGGTGTTCCTTTACACCAGAGCAATAGTTCTCAACCTGGGATAAATTTTGTCCTCTGGGGAATATTCTACAATGTCTGGAGACATTTTTGGTTTTCACACTTGGGAGATCCTACTGGCATCTAGCCGATAGAGACTAGAGATGCTGCTACACCTCCTATAATGCACAGAACAGGCTCCCCTTCTCTCACTTCCCCCACCCTTGCACCCCTACCAAAATGTTAATAGTGCTGAGCAAAAAAAGCCCTTCAACCAGAGCCTTAACTTTCGCTTGATAAATCTAAGGGATCTGGAGCTGCAATAGTGCAATTAGCAGTTACTCATACTCATTTGCAACTATTTCTACAGACCCCAGTGAGTCCCATGGGGACTCAGCAGGTGAGTCTGACCTTCTGGGGCATTGTCTTAGCTGTCTGGAACTTCTCTGCCTGGAATATAGTCCGCCTGAATTCTACCCAGAGGAGAGGTTATAACCTAGAATAAGAATGATTGGGGTAGGATGGAAGGGGAGAGGACATTTGAGCTGAACTTCAAAGGGCAGGAGAAATCAGTATGAGTAGAACAACACTCCAGGAAAACAAACCCCCATACACAAAGGCCGGGGGAGAAAGAGAACTTGGTGCCTTTGAGGAACCATCAATAATTTAATATTACCAGAGTGGGAGAATGATAAGATAAGAAAAGAGTTGAGAACAGGTCAGAGAACTCTCCATTTCCAAATAAGGATCTTGGGTTTTATCCTCAGGACAATGGGAAGCCAACAAACACTTCTATGTTATCCAAACTTCTGCTCTTTCCCTGCACACCAACCTAAAAACTCAATACCCTCACCCTACAAATGTGTCTCTTCCTGGTATCACTAGTCCCTTGTTCAAGGATTAAAGTCTTTCCCTAGAACTTCAGCCTGATATACACCCCACTCCCACTCCACCCAAGACTGTGGGTTACCTGCTTGAGCTGATAAGTATTATTTGTCCTGGATTCTTGAGGCTTGAGGCTCGTTAGTTCATTCTTATAATCCCTCTGACTGCTTGTTTAGGTGCTTCCTAGGGCACTGTGCCTCTTCTTTAGGCTGACTTTCACCATTTCTGGGGTGGTCGTCCTCCACAAACCACTGGCCTGCCTCACTGGCTTATTGAATGATAGCCGGCTAGATCTCCAACCCTCCCCAGAGTGAGCAACACTCTGTTTGCTGGGGGCAGAGAGCTCTCTGAAAGTGAGGCTTCCAGTTTTAAAACCAGAAAGGTCTGGACCAACCAGATGAGATGGTCCCTCCCTCACCCATCCTGCACTTTGCAAGTACCCCTGCCCTCCTCGTCCAGACGCCAAGACTGTTTCCGGGTCATCTTTACACTTCCTGCATCATGTAGCTTAGGCAATTTTGAATTTTCACGCAGCTTTTAATCATCATCTCTTTCTCCTGTTTCTACTTCCCATACTGGTGACAGTACTAGGCAAAGGTATAATTAATTAACCGTAAAAGCAGGGTGAAGATTATCATAAACAGCTTTAAACCCAGCCTGGGGAAATCAGTTGTCAGCAGTTCAGAAAGATATGTAGCGGTGTGGGGGATGGTGGTAATGTTTCCCCTAACACATTTCTAAAAGGCTGGTTTTTTTCCCCTCTGTCTTGTCCTTTATATGTTCGTTAAAAATAATGCATATGCCCTGCATCCCTTTCAGCCTCGTTATTGTTCCAATGCCTACAGCTATTTGTACTCCAACTGCTCCACTGCGGCTAAACTTTGTTTGCATATTTCAATTTTGAGATGAGTCAGCCTCGGGCTGATTTCTTCTCTTCCCTGACTTCCCAGCCCGATTTTCTGCTTCCAATTTCTGGGGCTTCGCGGAGCCTGACCCAGCAGTGGGTAAGGATACACGCAGGTGCAGAAAGGCAGAGGATGAAAAGCTCGCTGTACTTTGTAACAGCTTGAAGGTATTTTACCCAAATCTGAAATGTGCTCAGGTAACAAATTTGAAAACATCCATTCTGATGCCTACCCACTTCACCTCCCCAGTATCATCTCCCCGGACTGTACCTTTCGAAGCAAACGGATTCCAGGCATCCGTAAAAAGGAAGTCCTGTAGTGAAGTGTGTGTGAAAATGGTTGTAGCTTTGGCCAGCACACGGGAAGCAGATGTTTTCTGAAAGAACTGATGGCATCCTAGGCTCATCACAATCTGGCCACAATCTGTCTTTCCAGACGTATTACCCCCCACCCCCATACATGTTATGCTCAGCCACATAAAATGATTCTCCAAAACCCATGATGCCTTTTCATGCCTCCATTTCTCCTTCACTTGCTATTTTCATAACCTAGAATATCCTCTACACTGCACTTTCCCTTTCCTTGACTGCTAAATGCCTACTTATTTTTCAGGATCCAACTCAAATGACATTGCCAAAGCCTTTCTGGACTCCAGCAAGCCACTATTCATTCATGCTTCTTGGATTCCTTAGCATGTTGAACATGCCCCTGTGTATCTCTAGCTCCAACAGGACGTTAGCCTCTGGAACCTATGTCAGTCGGGGCATGTCAGGGAGCCCCTAAAGACAGAGTATGACAATTAATGGCGAGTAGCATGAGGAACTGGAAGCCCTGTGTGAAAGGGGAATTATGGTTACTTGAAACTGATAGCTTATCCAATAGCTTAGACTCCTTGGAAGTTGAACATTATTTTCCCCCTTTAACCTTACAGTTAACTGTGGTAACATATTTTTGCCTTTCTAATAGGCTTTTTCATGGCTCTTCTTCCAGTACCATGTAGACCACACACTTGGCCACAGTAGTAGGCTGTCCAGAAGCCCTGCCGACCAGAGAACCTCTTCTTTCTGCAAAGAGCGACTGGCCCAGAGGATGGGCACATGACCCAAATAGCCAATCAGAATCCTTCCCTGGGATTAATGTGTAAACAGTGGGGAGAGCCACTCAAGAGGTCAGTTCAGGGCGTGAAAAAAGAAGTTGGATGTTGAAGCCAACCAAAGGGCCGTTGCCTTGGTAACAGTGACAGACTGGGCAAGCCGACCAGGAGCAAGTTCCTTGTCCCTAAACTTCTGCCTTACCTTCCCCCTCCTGTGCCCCCTGCTGACAGAACCTAAAAGGAAGCCGGCTGGCAAAGGGGACATTTCCTTTACAGTTTCAGCTCAGATCACAGAACAGAGCTTGGAAGGTTGGTTTGCAGCTGAGATACAAGAAGTTATACAGAGAACAGACAAATTTATATGTGCATTTTGCCATTAGCTTATATGGTTTCTTGGATGTCTGTAGAAATATGTAGGTGTTCTGGGGCCTCTGGGCACACAGGTACAAAAGAAATGGTTGATAGAGTGATCTGGGAACCAGAGGGTCATGAAAGACCATGTTAAAAGACTAGAAATGTGAAACCACCCCCATATTCTATTTTCAATTCCTTTCCACCTTTCCTATTTTAAGTAGCAGATCAATGATCTCATTACTGAGAGCAAATCATGGAATATCCATATAGCAGGATAATTTTGGCAATATTTTCTGCTACCTTATTAAATCCCCAAACCTGACAAACAACATTTCCATCTTCAATAATAGCCCTTTCTCCTACTGCATTGAGTGTTTTAATGTCCATCTCCCCCACCAGACTATTAATACTTGTATAGAGATCCTCTGTCTTACTCATTTGTGTGCTGGTTTAATGCCCAGGATTTGTTGAACATTCACTCATCCATATTCATTCAATAAACATTTACTGAGCACACTTTATGTGCCATATCCCAAACTATGGGTCAGGAATATGACAAATCTTAATTGCTGCCTTTAATATGCTCATAGTCTAAAAGAGGAAACACTGATTAAGAGGCAATATTGATGCAATCTATGTAAGTGCCCTGACAGGAGATGTTCAGGGCATAACAACAACACAACACTGGGGGCTCTAACCCAGGCTGAACCAGGGAGACCAGAGAGGGTATTAGTGAAACAATCCACATTAGAGATTAGAGGGGTTTTCACCAAAGGTTGGAAAGAGATTAATAGACAGAACTGAGACCTCTTGGATCTCAAACTTGACTGCCCATAAGAATCACCTGGAAGCTTATACAAATCCCACTGGCCAGACCTCTTTCAAGACCAATTACATAATACTCTCTTGAGGCGGGACCCAGACACCAGTATTTTTTAAAGTATCCCAGATGATCCCAGTGTGCAGTCAATCGTCTTAAAAATATGATATCAACAGAGCTTGATGACAGATTTCATGTATGGTGAGGAAGGGGGAGGAGTTCAGGATGAATCTCTCTACCATCTACATAGATGGTAGATGCTAAAATAAAGTTTTCTAGTATGATTATGTATTGTTTTGTCATTTCCAAGGTGACTATAAATACTAGGTAAACAGCAACTTCTCAATAAATCTTTTTAGGATAAACAAGTAACTGGAATGTGATGTCTGTTCAGAGAGGAAGATAAGAGGCAGAGTTTTGGGTAGGTCTGGTGTCTACCAGTAAGCACAGCTGTGTAGTAAAGGTTTGGAAGATAATCAATCGGTGGGGATGGTTGTGAGCAAGGCATCTCATGTGCAAAGGTAGCTGACTTAAGTAATAGACACGCATACACGCAAAAATTCACACAGGTTTTTATTAGTAGTGGGATCTTCAACTGGAAGTAATATTTAGAAAATACAGTATTTTAAAAATATTAAATCACTAAAAATAAGTTATGGTAGACTGTTGTAAGAATCACATGGTGTTAATGACTACCGTCATTCACCAAACATTTCCAGATTGCCCTCTTCCCAGGCACATGGTAGAGTTGTGCTTCCCGCCCACGTTGTGTTTGCAAAGGTTTCTGTTCAATAAACGACTTGAAAATGGAAGGGACTCTGAGCCACAATATTTCAATCCCTGAGCATTTGATTAATTTTATTAACCAAAAGACTCTCCAGAGCTTGTATCTCTTGGCATGGAAACCAACAACATTGAAGATGATGGCTTCTCCATCAACGTGGTATTCTAAGCTACGATGTGTCCAACCTGTGAGGGCGGTGAGTTAAAAAAAATAAAATCTGGATGGCTCAGTCAGTTAAGTGTCTAATGTTGGCTCAGGTCATGACTTCGTGGTTCATGGATTTGAGCCCTGCATTGGGCTCTGTGCTGACAACTCAGAGTCTGGATCCTTCTTTGCATTCTGTGTCTCACTTTCTCTGTGTCTCTTCCCTGCTCATGCTCTGTCTCTGACTCTCAAAAATAAATTAAAAACTGTTAAACATTTTTTTAAAAAAATCTATGTTTTAACCACTAAAATATGCGACCTGCAGCATATGGCAACCTATCCTGATTGATATACACTTTAAGCCAGGAAGATTGCTCTTCTAAATTCCTGGTCCTTA
Organism: Herpailurus yagouaroundi; assembly: GCF_014898765.1. Taxonomy (NCBI): domain Eukaryota; kingdom Metazoa; phylum Chordata; class Mammalia; order Carnivora; family Felidae; genus Herpailurus; species Herpailurus yagouaroundi. The sequence continues at coordinate 34,440,807 of NW_024412417.1, read as the reverse complement.
TCATCTGTATTGACTTGATTAGAGATCCCATACCTGCCCTTATGGTACTTTTTAAAATAATTAACATACAATGTTATGTTAGTTTCAGGTATACAAGATATCAGTGCAACAATTCTATACATTATTCAGTGTTTGTCACAACAAATGGAGTCAGCACCTGTCACCACACAATGTTATTACAATATTATTGGCTCTATTTCCTATTCTGTACTTTTCATCTCTGTGACTTATTTATTTTATAACTGGAAGTTTATACCTCTCAATCTCCTTTATCTATTCCACCCATCTCTCCACCTATCTCTCCTCTGGCAACCACCAGTTTGTTCTCTACATTTAAGAGTCTGTTTTTTGTTTCTTTCTTGGTTGGTTGGTTGGTTTTGGTTTTTAGATTCCACATATAATTGAAATCACTTATGATACTTTTTAAAATACTGTACAGCTTTTTGGATCTTCAGATAGATATTACTTATGTCTCCAATTAGAATACGAGTTCTTTCAGGGCAAGACCTGACTCTGGATAAGGTATTTAATTTCTCTGAGCCACAATTCTAAATGTGTTAAATGGGAATATTAAAAACTTCCTCAGGTTTTTAGGAAAATTAAGATGAGCCCACATAGAATAACAGCCACAAAGCCTCATACAAAATAAACAATAAAAAAAATTATGCTTTTTGGGGCAGTCAGTTAAGGGTCCAACTTCGGCTCAGGTCACGATCTCATGGTTCATGAGTTTGAGCCCCACGTTGGGCTCTGGGCTGACAGCTCAGAGCCTGGAGCCTGCTGCAGATTCTGTTTCTCCCTCTCCCTCTGCTCCTCCCCACTCTCACTCTGTCTCTCAAAAATAAACAATAAACATTTACAATTTTTTTTTTAATTATGCTTTTATTTCCTTCCACTTATCTTTGTAGTCCACAAAATTTGGCACATTGCTAGCTCAGAAAGTACAGTTATATTTTGAATACCTACTAGGTGCCAAGCCTTAACTAGATGTTATTTTAATCCTTATTAAATATGTATTATTGTCTCTATTTTACAGGTGAGAATATTGAGGCTCAAAGATGTTAAAAATGGTAAATAATGTATTCAAATGGTAAGAGCCAGTATTCAAATCTACCCTAAGTCTAAGGCCTGCCTTTGCTCTTCCTAAAGTACACTGCTTTCTTTGTTGACTTAATTATCGGTTTATGATTTAATTATTAATTATATCAGAAAAAAATGTAGTTTGGGACAATAAGAAACGTGATTTTTTTTAAGTTTACTTATTTTGAGGAGGGGAGGGGCTGAGAGAGAGGGAGAAAGAGAATCCCAAACAGGTTCCACACCGTCAGCACAGAGCCAGACTTGGGCTCGACCCCACGAGCTGTGAGATTGTGTGACCTGAGCCGAAATTAAGAGTTGATCGCTTAACCTCCTGAGCCACCCAGGCACCCCAGAAAAGTGATATATTTAATCTAGCCACCTATTTTTGTTATCTGTCTGTATAATATTCCTCATTCCAAAGAAGTTGTTGAATGCACTATCAATTAAATATGCACTATCATGCACTATTTAATTGATGCACTATCAATTAAATATTTTAGCAAAAGTACATACGGATTTTAAGTTTCACCCAGATTTCAGAAATTCAAACTGGAAGGAGAAAAAGAGGTTAAAATTAATTACTCTAGGGCTAATTATTTAGACCTAACGCCACTGGCAGATTGAAAGTGAGGGGGTGGAGAGACATTTATCACAGAAATGGAGGTCTAGGGGCGCCTGGGTGGCTTGGTCGGTTAAGCGTCCGACTTCAGCTCAGGTCATGATCTTGGGGTCTGTGAGTTCGAGCCCCGTGTCGGGCTCTGTGGCTGACAGCTCAGAGCCTGGAGCCTGTTTCAGATTCTGTGTCTCCCTCTCTCTGACCCTCCCCCGTTCATGCTCTGTCTCTCTCTGTCTCAAAAATAAATAAACGTTAAAAAAAATTAAAAAAAAAAAAAAGAAATGGATGTCAAAAGAAAGTCAGGGTGGCAATACTTACATCAGACAAACTAGACTTTTTGGTCCTTGTATTGTTTTTATCCTGCTTTGCTATCAAGGTACTACTGGCCTCATGGAATAGTTTGGAATGTGTTTCCTCTGTTCCATTATTTGTAAGATTTTGGTATAGATCGTCATTAATTATTTTTTAAAATGTTTAGTAGAATTCACCAGTGAAACTATCTCGTCTTGAGCTTTTCTGTGCTGAGAGATTTTTGATTCCTAATTCAACCTTCATTCTTGTTATTCGTCTAAGAAAATTTCCTCTTTCTTGGATTTAAGATTCATGATTCAATCTTGGTAACTTGTGCACTTTTAGGAATTATCTGTGGGGTTTTTTTTCTAAGTTATCTGATTTGTTCTTATATAATTGTCTATAGTAGTCTATTATCATACTGTGTCTTTCTGTGGTTATCTGTTGTATTGTTTTTTCTCCATTTCTCATTTTGGTTTTTTGAGTTTTCTCTTTTTTTTCTTACTTAATGTAGTTAAGGCATTGCCATTTTTGTCATTTATATTGGAAAAACTGGACATTACTTTCAATGTTTTGTTATTGTTTATTCTGGTCTCTATTTTATTTATTTCTGATTTTTCTTTATTATTTCCTTCTGCCACTAAATTTCAGCTAAGTTTCTTCTTTTTCTAGTTCCTTGTGGTCTAACGTTCATTGTTTCCTTGAGCTTTTTTCTTCATACAAGCATTTATAGCATAAATTTGACTCTAACATTGGCTTTTGCTGAATCCCATAGGTTTCAGAATATTGTATTTTCTTTTTCTTTTCTTTTGAAATATATTTTGATTTACCACTTGATTTCTTATTGGGCCCATTGGTTGTGCATTAAACCAGTATTGTTTAATATTTAGATATTAAATATTTAACATTTACATTATAAAAAAGAAAGAAAATTAAAATAGCTGTGGTATGGTGATCACAAAGCAAGAATTATGTTCTTAAAAATGAAAAGCTACAGGGGCACCTCGGGAGCTCAGTTGGTTAAGCGTCTGACTCTTGATTTCGGCTCACGTCCTGATCTCATGGTTCATGAGATCGAGCCCCACCTTGGGCTTCCTGTGCTGACAGTGTGGAGTCTGCTTGGAATTCTCTCTTCCTCTCTCTGCCCCTTCCCAGCTCATGCTGCTCTCTCTCTCTCTCTCTCTCTCTCAAAATAAATAAATAAATAACAACAAAAAAAGCTATAGTATAAAAACCCTCAAGTTTAAAAGATAAGTTTATAATAATAGATTGGGAGACTCCTCTTGCCCTTCTAAAATTCAAACAAAAAATTAAAGATGAGGCAGGTAATGTAAGCAGATTAATTATCTTACCTTTTGTAGGTGGTGGGGGCATAAATATTGTTTCATTTCTAAAGTTGGCAAATTTAGAACTATAAGTTACAACATTTAATTTACAGATAATTTTACTTAGTTTGATCTAAGAACAAATCTGATATATTTTCTTCCAAACTGATCACCAATAGAGGGGAAGTAAAAAAAAGAAAAGAGAAAACAGACAATGAGGCAAAAGAAGTTAAATAAAAGAAACAGTACAGAAAAGTAAAGGATAATCTATAAAATAGAGATGATGCAAATCCAAGCACGTATTTTATAATATAATATAAAAAGTTTAAATCCCCCTCTTAAAGAAAAGTTATACAGAAAGTTGTATCCAGCCAAATGCTCTCTACCAGAGGTACACCTAAAATTAAAAAAAAAGTTTTGACAATTGACATTAACAACATGCTACCCAAGAGAAAATAGGGATTATGATGTCATATAATGTTGAGATCAATATTTATTAAATGAGGGGAAAATATTAAATATCTTGATATAAATATAGATAGTGGGTGACAGGTACCTTACTAAGATGGCACTTCTCGTGTATGTTAATATCTTAAATCTTTAAAACAACCCTGAGAAAAAGTATCACCGTCCCCACTTGGTGTAGAGAAAATAGAGTAATAAAGTTACCTCCCTAAGTCACATAACCAGTGAGAAATGGCCTCAGCAGCATATCAATCCCTTCTTACATATTAGGCAGAATTGGTGTCTGTTTGTGCAGAGTGATTTGAGATTTCAAAGTCACAGGTCAGTCTCTTAAAAACATTTTCTCACCTATCCGTAGGTGAAATCAACTATAAGACAATTCCCGAGACCCTGTGATTTAGTGTGCTGACTACACCAGGGTGTAAGCTCCCCAGGGAAGAGGGAAGTGTCCACACAGAGCGACGGAAGGAGCATCCTGTGCCTAAGCCCTCCTCCCCCAGGCTTCCCACCAATCTACCCAGACAAAGGGTTATCCCTGTGGTGTGTGTCTAAAATCTTATGAGATAAGGTCAGCTTGGGAAGGCCAGAAATATCAGTTTCCTCAGCCTCACAAGATAAGAAACTTTGAGCTATAAAAGAAAGAAATTAAAGTCACAGACTATTTGGCACCAGGGAACCAAAAAGATCAAAGTCCTTGGATACCGAGAAATTGATAATATCAGGAGGCTTGTGCTAATAAAATGGTTCAACCCAGAACAAGGACCTTTGAGAACCAGGGTGTATCACTTGCCCCATTACTCCCAAGACCTTCTAATGATATCATCTGTACTATAAATATCTAAGTCCCCCACCCCCCTGAGCAGGGAGAAGCACTGTGACTGACAAAGGACAGACTTGTCTGGAAATAAGGCTTTTAAGGGAGGGTATTCAATTCCACTTTGCTCAACACTCCTAGAAATTAACTAGTAAGTCTCATGTCAGCCAGCCCCAACTCGATTGCCTACCAGGCATGTGGGTCTGTTTTTAACTAGCCACATGGAATAAAACTGTTCCCCAGGTGCTTGTCAGGCACTGAAACTCTTTGCTGCCTAATAATTATCAAAGCTCCGCCAAAGGATACAACCAAGAATGGCCTGATGGATGTGCCAACCCCACATTCTACCAAAGAGGTTGAAACGGACTTCCAGATTAAGGTCAGTCTTTGTAAGCCTGTACCAGACTACAGCCAATCGGTTCCTCAGAGAATCGTTTTTATTGCCTTGCACTTTTATTGACTTGTGTCTTGGTGGGAGACCATTAAACTGGTTTGAGGGTCACTGTAAGAAACATGTCATGATACTCGTCACAGAGTCCACTGAGAGGATGTGGGGTATTGTTCAGCACCACAATCATTACTTAGCATATTGCGTTCTTCTCAAGGATCCTGGGGAGAACGTCCTGTCTGTTCCCAGAAATGAGAATAGAACTAATCTATGTATAGCTTATAAGCACTGTGAACTATGGAACAGGCAAGGTTTTTAAAATCTTCTTTTGGTTGCCAACTCTCACAAAATAATTTTTGGAAACATAAGTATTTATAATATGCACATTTAGTTTCATCCTAGCTATTCTTAGTTCTCTTGCCTGTTTCTCTTTATTCTTTTACTCCTAATTTTAACCTATTCCATCTTGCTCTGTATGAGGCAAGTTACCTTAAATCCCTTTTGCAACAAAATTGAAGTTCCTGAACAGACTTATATTGTGTGGATGGTAGTATTTTAACAGGGTCCGTCCCTTCATCTTTAGAGTGTTTTTCTTTTACAAAATTCTACTATTTAAGTGAAAGTGCTTCATTGGACAGGACTAAGTGAGTAACACGGGAAATTGTCAGAGACATTACATTCTTATTCAGCATGACACAGCCTGCAGGTGCTGAGTTAGACAACCGTGGACAACCCAGGTATCTAGAGTTGAGGGTCTTGTTTGTTCCGCGGTGAAGCAGGTATGCTGTCTCGGAGAGGAAGGGGAACAGGTGCAGAAAACAATGTCAACTCTTGCCCTCTGATTCCACCTGATCTCACTTTAAAAGTTTTGCATATGCACACACCAGTTTCTTCGTGCTTTGCTTCTCCTGATCAGCATCTGCGATCTTCTTCTGAATGTTGCCTATGAACTACCAGGAGCCACTTGAGTTGGATGCACAGAAAGCTGGAAATGCCTTCAAGTTTCTTCTTCACCCACCCCACCCACTGCACAACCCCTAGCCAATGACTGACTTGTGTGGGATATAAAAGTTTAGCTCCCTTGCCTTGAGGCTGGGGAGATTTTGATGTGTAATTTACACTACAGAGCAGCCTGCAGGATTAGGCTGAGTGTGGTGCTTTGGATACAAAGCTGAGACTCATTCCCATACATCAATCAGCCTTCTAACTACAACCCGTTGCTGATAGAGAGGCGGTCAAGCTTTTTAAATTCTAAGACTCTTGTATAATATTTCATTGAGAAGGCAAATAGTGTACAAACCAACTAATGGTGACTTAAATAATATTGACAAGTATGATAACATAAGGAGACTGGAGGTCAGCAGATTCAAGACTGGTTCAACAACCTGACAATCTCATTAGGAATCCAGAATCTTTCCATCTTTCTGCTTTAGCATCATGAACCTGTTGGTAAAGTGTCTCGTCCTGATTGCAAGATGGCATTACAATGTCCAAGGTCAAGAGAAGAGATGAAATGGAGAAAAAACAAACACACAAAGAGGAGCATTTCTTTGTGAGTGTCACTGTTTTGTATTTCACAAAAGAAAATTATTCTTATAAATTCTCTCCTAAGTCATTGTCTTATGTTACCTGTTCACCTTTCATTGCAAAAACACTTAGAAAAGTAACTACCTGACAAAAGGAAGTGAGACAACTATGATTTGTTTAGCAGGATTGATTTGTCTCATAAGGCTGGGAACATGGCTTATAAATCAGGGTTTTATAAACTTAGAAAGAGGTATATGGTAGTTGGTAGGAAAAAAGTGTTTACTATATGGTGAGAAATGAATCAGAAAATGTAACTTTCTGTCCACTTTCTCCAAATCCAAGTAAGGTCCCAAAGTCCATTTTGATACAGGGAATGGCTCCCTCTCAAAGCTGTGTGCTGAGAGTATTTCAGAGAGCAGGAGTTTGGGGAAGGCCCTGAAACAGCGACATCTGACACTTTGTCACTCATTTCTTGACAATACTGGGGATGAGAGTGAAGATGAGCAATAAGAGAAGAAAGAGAATTTCCTGTTTTCATTCCATTGCAACTACCAGCCCCAATAACACACGCCCTGAATGGACAAAGTTCAGCCCCAGTGAAGCCAGCACATTAAATGAGCACAATATTTTTAGTAAGAGCAGTGACCAAGTACAATGGTCAATTGATTTCTTTTTTTTCAAATGACAGCCCTAGTCCCTAGAAACTCATCTCTCTTTGCTGCCATCTGGTATCACCCACCATGAACTTGACCTTGGCACAGATGAAGAGAAGCCCATCTTTCATTTGAGGAAAGCTTTAGAAAGGGAGAGAGATTGAGGGTTTATCAAATCCAGTTCTGGAAAAAGGACAAATGTGGAGAATTGGCATCCTTGAAACAAAACTTGACACACTGAGGTTTTGAACAATGATAAAAGTCCAGGGCTTTAAATGTTAAGTGGTCAGGCCTTGCTGCCCTGCCCAAAATCAGACTTTCATTCTCATCAAATGGAAGAGGCACCACCCCAACTACAAAAACGGCTCACTTTTCACCTTAAGTCCTTTAGGAATTAAAACAATTTTTTTCTTAATGTTTATTTATTTTTGAGAGAGAGAGAGAGAATGCGCGCGCGAGTTGGGGAGGGGCAGAGAAGAGGGAGACACAGAATCCGAAGCAAATTCCAGGCTTCGAGCTGTCAGCCCAGAGCCTGATGTGGGGCTCAAACCCATGAACCATGAGATCATGACCTGAGCCGAATTCGGATGCTCAACCGGCTGAGCCACCCAGGTGCCCCTAGGCCCTTAAGATTTATATAGATAAACATAGATTACAGTAATAATAGAAGACATGCGTTAAATATCATCTGTATGCTCAGTTTTGTCTTAAGCCCTTTAGCTATATTAATTCGTTTAATACTTACAAAAACAACGCTACAGAAATATACACTCTTATCTCTGTAGTACAGAGGAAGAAACTGAGGCACAGAAAGTTCACAGAACTAGTAACTGACAGAGGCAGGATTTGAACTCAGTCAGAGCCTGTGTCAGTAGTCTTTTATTTTCCAGAGACTGTTGGGAGATCCATACTCCACGCAATCTACTTTAGGAAGCACAGGTTTAAAAGGCAACCCCATGAAACTACTCAGGAATAACCCTCCTCGAAGGAGCAGTCATAGATGTTTTGTATTTATCAGCCCATTCTAATCTTGATACTATGACAATAAATAAAACAATAAATAATGATAGCATTAATATCTGTGTTTACAGTGTTTTCAATGTGCCAGGAATGACTATAAATGGTATCTGTATGATATCTCATTTTTATACCTTATTCATAACTTGATGACATCAGGACTATATTATTCCCATTTTACAAATGAAGAAACCAAGAACCAAAGAGGTTACATAACTTGGCCAAGGTCTCAAATAATAAGTGGCACCAATATTTTAATTTGGTCAGATTGACTTAGTTTAAATTCAAATCAGATTTTTAAAGGCAACATAATTACCTGGAAAGCTTTAATTCTAGCCTCTAGAGAACGATAGGATTAACTAAGAATGACTAAACGTTCATAGTGGGATTATAATATTCTGTATTTTATGAATGCTCTAATTTTAAATAAAAACACATATAAGATAAAATATTAATACTGTGGAATGTTGGCCTAGCGTTAGTTTTTAATCCCACCATGTTCATCACAGATGAATTCTTTAGCAAAGTATAACTATAGGCAACCCTCCTCTGCTTGTCTTTTCCAAGTGATCATTTTGTTTTATAACCATTATTGTAGTCCATGTTTTATATGTTTGGAACAGAGTACACAGAATTAAGTTCATTGTACTCTTTTTTAAAAAATTGTTTAATGTTCATTTATTTTTGAGAAAGAGAGAGAGGGTGAGCAGGGGAGGGGCAGAGAGAGAGGGAAACATAGAATCTGAAGCAGGGTCTGGGCTCCGAGCTGTCAGCAGAGTCCGACGCGGGGCTCGAAGTCACAGACCGTGAAATCATGACCTGAGCTGAGGTCGGATGCTTAACCAACTGAGCCACCCAGGCGCCCCCAGTTCATTGTACTCTTAAGCTCATGGCATGTTAGTATCATCATTGTCCATGCCAGGACTCACCTTTACCTTATTTTATTTAACTATTATTGTTGGTTACCTGCCACCTCCAATTCTACTCTCTGCCCCTCATAAAATTCACTTTAGTATATCATGTATTTTTTTGTTTGTTCATTTGTTTGGTTTTAGAACAAGGTGTACTTTGGCCACTGTTGCTGTTAGCCTGGCAAATGGGCCATTTCTCTTTCGTGAGCACTGTGGCTCTTGGGTCAGTGCCTCTCCCTCTCTTTACAGACCATAGTATCCGACTTCTGAGAACTTTCTGATCAGAGCCACTCTGACTTTTGCTGAAAAGGATGAGTTGTTTTATTTATTTTCTTTGTTCTGTTTTGTTTGTGTTGGGGCATATGTTGAGTTAGGCATAAAAATCTCTCTCCCATTTTGCTGGGTAACAGGTTCTATGATATGTACAGAAAACACTACTAAATATTCCTCTTGTCTACATCTGCTCACAGCTTACATTTTTAACAGTTTTATGCCACTTTGGGTGGGTTACATACTTGCTGCCATTTTTTTTTTCTGAAATAAATGTTACCTACAGTTTCCTAAGTTGACTATGTTCTCTTCCACTGTAAGTCTCCAAATTACCGCCCCAGCTACCTGGAGCACATCTCTTCCAGCATTCCCCGCTCCCCATTCACACATATTAATTCATTCTGATCTGTAGAATGAGTGAACTCATAGATGAATGAACAAACAAATGAATTAATGGGTGAACAAATGAATGACAAGGAGCATCATCAAAGGAGTGTATGTGTCACCCAATCTGATGACCCCTGTAGAGATCACTGGCAAACAGCTCTGTCTGCCTTATATTTTGTTGTCCAACCTAACAGCGGGACAGGCAGAAGGGATGTAGTGACACCCATGAACTGTTACCCAAACATCTGCCTTCAAGGGCGTGCCTGCAAAATATACCAGGTTACTAAGAAACAGTTTCAAGTCCAGGATGGATTTTTCAAGCAAGTGCAGAATTGCAATTGTGAACAAGAGTGTAATCGAGGTTAATGATACATATCAGAATTAGAAAGATACTGCAGCTACTTGAGATTTGGTGTCTGATATCTGGAAACAACACGCTGTTCATAGAAGAACACCTAATTGAATGACAATTTGATATTTAATGGTGCAGCTCATCCTGCTGTTAATTCTCTCTTCTGCAGTCCCTGTTCTAATGAGGTTAGCACTAAATCAGTATGCTGGCTCCCGAATCTCCTGAGAATCAACCAGTGGTCTTCATCATTAAGATTTTCCACAAGGTAATGAGGAAATCTTCTCTGAATATTTGGTTAGGATACCAATAAAACAACTGGAAGAAATCAACATTCGCTGGAAATGGGACCTCAGAGGGTTTGGACAGTTCACGGTCCTCACACACCCCTCCTGCACATGACAAGGGCTTTGCCGAGAACCAGGCCCTATGCCCATCTGTAAGGCTGGAGCAGCCCAAACCTGGACCAGAGACCTCGCACAAACTCTATACCCTACAGGGAGTTCCTGCTGGCATGACTTAATTTGGAACAGGGCTTGGGGAGCTCCATGCTTAAAGACATTGTCAAGAACAATGGAGACCTGGTTGGGGGCAATGAAGGAATCTGGTAGCTCCATGATACGGGCAAAATGGCAGAGCAGTTTGAAGTTTAGCAGGGACAATGGGGGAAAGAGACAAGGAGACCCTTGCTGAGATCACAGTCAACTCTTGGGTTCCAAAAGTCTGTGCACATACACTGGGCTGCACTCAATGCAGAAGCAGTCAGAGCAGGATGTGAGGCAGATTTCAAAGGATTCCACAAGCCACACACAGACTCATGAACACAGCATAGAAACCTCGTTGGCATAAACCCTGACCAAGAAAAATAAATAAATAAAAAATAAAACACCTCACTGAACAACAGGCTACTCTGACCCAGGGGAGACTCCTAAGAAGTGAGGCTTAAAACTAAAATCACATTCTTCCCTGTAAGTCTTGAAGATTATGTGCATGCCCATGGCTTCACCCTCTCAGGAGCAGTCAGAAGGCGGATCTCCAAGTTCTTGCTCTGTGGCAAAATATATAAATGCCCTGAGCTGTGAGAGCAGCCCTCAAGATTCATGTGAATCCTATAGTAAAGAGCAAAAATATAACTGGCTAACAGAGGTTAAGCACAATCTTTGACCAATAAGTGGCTTATGGTGACCAGAGGCAAACTCCAAGTAGCCAGGCTAAAAGATAAAATCAAGGGGAAGAAATCTGAACATAGATACCAGAGGCAGCAAACTGCAGGAGAAATAACCTTGGCAAGATTAGTTCAGCCAAGTCATTAAGCAGATAAACAAATGGCCAGATAAAACAACAATCCAAGGGATGGCAGTTAGTATCCAGAGTTGTTACATTATCTACCATGTAGAGTTTTCAACGAAAAACTACAAAATGTGCAAATGAAAAAAAAATACAAGAAATGTGACATATATATATGAAAAAAAAAAAAAACATATCAAACAATAGAAACTGCCCTTGAAGGGACCAAAATGAGATTTTCTTTATACTCATTGGGATGGCTATAATCAGAGAAGCAGAGAGAAAAAAAGAACTGGCAAGAGTATAGAGAAATTGGAACCCTTATACTTTGCAGATAAGAATATAAAATGGTTCAGTTGCTGTGACAGACAGTTTAGTGCTTCCTCAACAAGTTAAACATAGAATTATCATATAACCCTACGATTCCACTCCAAAGTATATACCTCAAGTAATTGAAAACAGGTATTCAAGCAGATACTTGTGCACAGATACTCCTAAGAGCACTAGTCACAAAATCCAAAAGGTGTAAATAGCTTAAATGTCCATCAGTAGGTGAATGGATAAACAAAATGTGGTATATCATGCCATATTCCATACAATGGAATATAGTATGATTGGAAAAGACAAATGAAGTATTGTTACACACTACAGCATGAATAAATCTCAAAAACATTCTGCTCACTGAAAGAAGCCAGACACAGATCACATATGTTATGATTTTATTTAAATGAAGTATCCAGAATAAGTAAATTCTTAAGAGATAGAAAGCATACTAGTAATGGTTGAGGTAGGATGGAATGGGGAGTGATTGCATAATGGATTCTGGAAATCCTGTGAGATGACAAAAATGTTATGGAAATAGACAAAGGTGATGGTTGCCCAGACTTAATGCATTAAATGCCACTAAATCATACATTTAAAAAATGGTTAATTTTATGTGATGTAAATTTCACCACAATAAAAATAGGAATCAGGTAATGATGCATGCTATAGCATGGATGAACCTTGAAAAGAATCAATGATATATTTGGGCTGTGCTTGTAAAAAGCCAAAAAAGTTAACATAAATTGAGAAAGGAGATGTATGAGGTTGAATGGGAAAGGAAGGTGTGAAATACATGAAATAGAATTTTCACTCTTCTCTCCTCTACTCTGAATATTTTTTGTTATACCACTTATTACCATGTAATATTTTGCATATTCATTGTATATTGTTGACAAACTTTGTTTTTTAGAGCAGTTTTAGGTTGACAGCAAAATTCAGCAGTAAATAGAGTTTTCATATATTTCTTTTCCCCATACAAGTAGAGCCTGTCATACTATGGACATCCCACACCAGAGTGGGACATTCATTATGATAGATGAGCCTACATTGACACATCATTATTACCCAAAGCCCATAGCTTACATTAAGGGTTACCATTGGTGTTTTATATTTTATAAGATTTGCCAATGTGCAATGGCATGTATCCACCATTATAATATCATACAGAGAAGTTTTATTGCCCTAAAAATCCTCTGTGCTTCACCAGTTCACCCCTCCTCCCCCAAATCCCCTAGCAACCCACTAATGTTTTTACCATCCTCATAGTTTTTCCTTTTCCAGAATGCCACATCATTGGAATCATACAGTATGTAGCCTTTTCAGGTTGGTTTCTTTCACATAGTAAAATGTATTTCAAGTTCCTGTATGTCTTTTAATAGCGTGATATCTCAATTTTTTCTAGGCTGAATAATATATCATTGTCTGGATGCACCACAGTTTATTTATCCATTTACCCACTGGAGGGTATCTTTGTTGCTTCCAAGTTTTGGAAATTATAAACAAAACTGCTATAAACATTCATGTGCAGGTTTTGTGTGGACATAAGTTTTCAGCTCCTTTGGGTAAGTTCCAGGGAGCATAATTTCTGGACTATATGGTGAAAGTATGTTTAACTTTGTAAGAAAGTGCCAAACTGTCTTCCAAAGTGGCTGTATCATTCTGCATTCCCACTAGCAATGAAAAAGATTCCCTATTGCTCTGCATTCTCATCAGCATTGGGAATTGTCAGTGTTTTGGATTTTAGCCATTCCAATAGGTGTGTAATGTCTCATTGTCTTAATCTGTAATTCTCTAATGATATATGATTCCATGTGCCTATCTGTTCTATATATATATCTTCTTTGGTAAGGTACCTGTTCACATCTTTTGCCCATTTTTTAAATTGTTTTTTGTTTTGTTTTGTTTTGTTTTCTTATTGTCGAATTTTAGATTTGGAAAAATTCCAGTCACTATTACTATTATTTCTTCAAATATTTTTTCTGTGCCCCAACTCCTACTTTAGGGACCTATTTACATGTATATCAACCTGCTTAAAGTCATTCTATAGCTCACTGATGCTTCACTCATTTCTTCAGACTTTTTTCTGGGTTCATTTTGAATGAAGACATTACATGTCTTCAAGTTCACTAATGTTATCTTCTGCAGTGTTCAATCTTCCAATAACCCTATCTGGCATGATTTTTCATCTCAAATATTATATTTTTTATCTCTAGAGTTTTAATTTGATCTTCATTTATATCTACCAAGGGTAAGGTATTTCAGAAGGAAGTCAATGGAAAGCTTGAGGAGCAGGCTTTAGGTTGAGTTCCCAAAAAATATTCCTAGTCTTCAGAGTCACAATACCTCTACAGTGGTTGTGAGAATTCCCATTAACAATGTGGGAAATTGCCAAGTTGAGAAGCTGCTCACCACGGAACAAAGCTGCATATGCCATATTTAGGAAAGCTGCCACCTCCACTACAGAAAATCTCTGACTCAGGGAGGGACTGTGGGGAATAAGCTTAGGAATCTCCCGGGCTTATACCAATGGGTTAACAAGGCATAAAGAATTACAAAGCCATAGGGTGCTCTCACCCAAGCTTGGGTGAACAAGATAAGACCCCTAGAATGAAGTAGGGAGGGGCAAAGGCCCCAGAATAGAGAGGGGGCAAAGGCCCCTAATACAAAGGTATATGAGGTAAGCAAGATTAGGTATCAGGGCAAAAGTGCCCCCCCCCCAATTTAGTACTATAGCAGAAAGTTGCTTTCGCGGGAGGAAAGGACCAAGTTAGGTAAACAGGTAAGTTGGGCTATAGACCTCTGTGCTGCAGGTGAAGCAACCCAGAGTGGAGATGATTAACAAAAGAAAAGGTGCCTTGTTAACCCTGAGGTCACATGTCATACCTGTCTCATCCCCTAGGCTAGCTAAGATAAACAGAGGTGGTGCCTCATGTCCTCTGTAAACAACCTTCTGCCCGACTGCCTGGCGCCAACATTTTGTTTTGTATTAACCCAAACCCCTAACCCTGAATATCTTCAAGAGTCCTTTTCCCTCACATCCTTAAGTTAATGTTCACAGTTTCATTGTCTCTTTGTGCATGTTCCATCACCATGTTTGTAAGCCTTCTGATCTTAATAAAAAATGGGCCAAGAACCCTTATTTGGGGCTCTTGTCTTTTCCCGGACATCTCTTGCTTTTCATCCTATGTTCCGCCCTTTTGCGGGCCAAAAGAGAACTTTAGACTTAGAGTCTACGGCAAGTGACTACTGATGACCTACATTGCCTTAGCCATGATCCGTGCTAGGAAAATGGATATCAAACCCTATCCACTTCTTATCCAGTTCTAAGTCTGTACCTCATGCAAATGCTATGGGTTGGGATAACTTAAATCACCTCTCCACAGCCACAAAGGAGGCAAAAATGCAGTTTTGCAGTTTGGGGTGTCACAGTTTCTGAAATATAAGACATTCTAGAAGAAAGCATGACTAAGTATTGAGCAAGTCAGTCTGTGCATCTTCCACAGTTTCACAGTATGAATTAAAAAAAATGGAATAAGTCAACTTCTGAAACTCTGATCAGGCTACATATAACTACAGAGGACCTACAGTGGTTTTTTGTTTTTGTTTTTGTTTTATTTTGTTTATGATTTGAGTCAGTCCACACATCACTTTATTGGGCTTACGCCAATTTCAGTTGTGCTTTTGTCACTTGCCAGAGTCTTAATTGATACACACTTTAAGGTTCCTTAAAACTCTAGGGTTCCATGGTTCATTTTACTTTACTCAGGAAATTTGCCAGCGATGGTTTTGGTGGGAAAGAAATACAATATTAAACAGGGGAGACCTAGATCAAAACTGAATAACCTGGAGCCTCTCTCTCTCTCTTTCTCTCTCATCCTATAGTCCCTCCCCCTTCTTTTGGTCTACCATTCTTAGAGAGAGCAGCATACCCTAAAAAAGCCATAGGAGGATAAGTTTGGCAAATTTAGAAATGATTTAAGCATGTTTACTGCCTGGATACAAGAATTCTAGGCTTGTCTAATCAGTAGGAGTTCAACAGAATGAGTCTGAGGGTGTAGACAAAGGGATAGTTGGGTTGAACTTCTCTTCTTTGGCTGAGAGGATAGAGATAAGATTTTTTGGGTAGAGGATAGTACCCAATAGGAAAGTTGTACTAGGTATAAATAAAACACTGCAATATAAATGCACTTGTACTAAATTTGGGGAATACAAAGACAAGTAATTTAGAATCACCAAAAGACTAACAGGAACTAGTTTCCCCAAATAAGGAAAGAATAGCAAGATTTTGGAAAGTACAATGAAGACAAACTCTTCAAACTTCACATTTCCACTGGAGATGAATATTTACTCAGGGAGTAGAAAGCCATGATTTTAGTTAAATTTCCTGTTATATTTTGGCCAAGCATGCTGCATTTTTCCTTGATGACATTTTATTATAATTGTGCATAATTATTTCTACAATTACCTGGTTAATGTCTGTGTTTTGTGATAAATATCAAGTTTTTTTTTTAATTTTTTTAATGTTTATTTATTTTTGAGATAGAGATACAGAGAATGAGCTGGGGAGGGACAGAGAGAAAGGGAGACACAGAATTTGAAGCAGGCTCCAGGCCCTGAGCTATCAGCATACAGCCAGACGCAGGGCTTGCACTCATGAACTGTGAGATCATGACCTGAGCTGAAGTCAGAGGCCCAACTGACTGAGCCACCCAGGTGCTCCATAATAAATATCAAGTTCTAAGGGCCAAAGATGGTAGTTCTATATCCCCAGAACTAGCACATAGCCTGGAAAATAGGAAATCAGATAATAATTTTTTTAAATATAGTTCAGTGAAACTAGTGTCCCAGTTTAAAAAATCAGGCCAATAGTTGGAAGCAATTACCTTCCAAACTTCCTTTCCTCTCTTTACGTTCTAAGCAAAATTTTCTCCAAATACCGAACTCAAGATTAAGCAAAATCACATCTTTCCCCTTAAATAATCAAAAGTTTAAAGATAAATATTTGGAAATCACTAAACTTTCTGTCACATCCATGTTCCCTAACAACCATTTATGTGCTTTCACTATGTATCTGATACCCAGACATCATCTTTAAGTGTATAATTCAATTATCCTTTATCACTACATTCTAAGACTTCCTAGGTGCCTGAATAGGTACCTCCATTTTGCAGATGAAAAAAATAAGACCTAGAAAGTTTGAATAACCTGTTAGGAATTGACAGAGCTAAGATATGAACCCACGTCCTTTTAACTCCAAAGTTAGAGTCAGTCCCACGTTGACTGGGCATATCATTTCCTGAAACGAATTAGGCTCAGGATTCTTTTCCCATTGATTTCACTACAGAAAAGCTAGTATAAAAACTATTTCATCTCTGGCCCTAAGAGTTTTCAGATGTGACTTCTAGAAGTGCAATAATTATGCCCTAATCCCATTACAACCAAATAGTTTGGACAACGAAGAAGTTTATTCTACTGGGATTTTCTGTGGCTCAGGAAAACCCAACAACTCTCCCAAGAGGACAAGACAAATGGTATGCACTCTGGTTATAGACTGCATACCTCCATTTCTGGAAGAAGGGGTTTATTTTAACTCTAAATCTCTAAAAGCTCTTCGGTCAAGTCATAGCAAACGCTCTTGGTTTGGTTTTGTTTTCAGAGTGGACTGGTCGCCTGCACTTTTGAAATTACGATCTCTTAGAGGATCCCCATCCCTTTGTTACACAGCACAGTGAGAACTGAACACTTTTATTTTTAATTTTCCAATGACACTGGCAGTCCAGACAACTCCGATGAAATATGCCTTTGAATTACTAGGCAGTTCCACAGGAGGTAGAGACATATTATTTTTTGATGCAGGCATGCGCTTTAAAAGCAAGATGCAGCAATCCCGTTTTCTAAATGCCTGGTGAGAAAGCAGAATAGAATTGTAACTTTTAGGGTGTTATAATTAAAAGTGAAGGCCATAGTCAAAGAACTTCATTTTTCCGGCATAAGCTTTGCTCTGCTTTCTAACTTCTGAGGCCCATGGGGCTGAAGGCCCTGAGCTCTGTCAATAATGTGGCTCCCTGGCAAATTTGATGTGTTTTCTCAGCTGTAGCAGAGCATATTAGCATAACATTTGCACATAGCTCCCAAGACATCAGAAGGAGTCTAGAGGCTTATATCAGCATTTTGAAGATTGAGATTATTTTAAAGTTTTGTAAGAAGGCAGAGAACACTGAGTGAGAACCATTTGGGACGTGAATAAGATGCTGTCCAACTACTTAATCCAGTGTACAGCTGCAAAAGGTTCCTCTATTGCGGAGCCGCAGGGACTTGGAAGGAAGAACAGCTTTAGTCTCATCTAGAATGGTATGAGTTTTATCGTCCATGGGAACCAATCTACACATGGAGAAAGACCATCTAATTCATCCATTAACAAGGGTTCTATTTAAAAATCTGCTGTAGTTAAAGACTCCTGACTTTTGGGAGCTCTTTGTTCTGTGCCAAAGCCAGTGGTGCATATTTGAAAATGGTATATATGACACCTGCATGTGTAGCTTATCTCTTCAATCTTTGAACAGGCATCCAGATTCCTAGAGCCAGGATACCTAAGTATGTGATCACCTTTGGGAGACATCAAACTCTATGTGAATATCTGAACACCAGTGAGGGCTCTTTTGGATTCAAGTGAACCAAAACCCCAACCCAAACTGATATAAACAACCAAAAGCATTTATTGGCTCATATAACTGAAAGGTGCAGGGATAAAGTATATGTTAGAAAAGCCAGTATCAGGGGCTCCTGAGTGGCTCAGTCGGTTAAGAATCTGACTCTTAATTTTGGCTCAGGTCATGATTTCACAGTTCATGGCATTCTCTCTCTCTCTCTCTCTCTCTCTCTCTCTCTCTCTCTCTCTCTCTTTCTCTCTCTGTCTCAAAGTAAATAAAATAAACATAAAAAAGATAAGCCAGTATCCTTTTTCTGTTAGGCACATTTAGATTTTCTATGGTATTTGAATTGTGACCATTACTTCCCTTGAGAGATCTCTCTCTTTGCTTGACTTCTATGAAAATGAGTTCATTGTTCTCGTTCTTTCTAATACCTCATTCGTTTTCCTTCATGGACCCCTCCTCTTCCACTAGCCACCCAAATGTTAGTGGTCTCCAGGCCTTGGGGCCATGTTTTTGCTTAATGATCTCATCTGAAAACATATGCCCAATCACCATCTATATACTAATGACTCTTAAATCTGTATTTTCAACTCTAACCTCTCTCTAGATTCATGTCTCCATCTTTCTCCTCAGTATCTTTACCTGACTGCTCTTCAGGTACTACAAATTCAATGTAATCTATCTGACCCATTCTACCAGCTTAACATACAGATGAAACCATGTATCTTTTATGCTTTCAACTAATTGTTCAAAATCTCACATGCATGCATTAATAGATACACATAATTGCAAAAAAAAAACCTCAAAAGTTCACTCATCCCAAATACATCTAGTCCTCTTTTCCAAACTCCAGATGGAAAAGAAGAGTTACAAAGTCCTCCAACCCCACTAGTAGCATCTTTGTTTCATGCTGGCCACATGGATCACTTTTGAAGCTGGTCTTGCTCTTTCTTCTGGACATTTGTTCACTTGCACTATTATGCCTTTATTAGTTTAAATACTTGCCAATAGCCAAAAGTTTACAGCTGTTTGACCCAGTCGCATACTTAAAAATTACTTCCCAGGTAGGCCAGTTAAGCCAGAACCAGCCCTTTTCCATGAACTCAGGCCATTTTGTTACCCCTGGAAAACGAGTCAGTCAGTGGACCAATCCCCCTTCCCTTTGGAGTCCAGGTACTTTCCTTCCCATGGTTTTTGGTCAGTGTCTTATCAGTCCAATGAGTTTCTTGAAATTGCAATCTCAAAGAGGAGAAGTTGAGTATGTCTGATGCTTGCCTCGTTAGTGCTGTGCTTAGAGTCTCAAAGGGCACAGATACACCCACCTCCAATCATAGTGGATGACTACTCTCCTTGCATGTGCATAAACTAAGAAGGTATACTCTGATGACCATTAGGAGAAATAGAAAGAAGAAAGATGACTTTTTTCTCTACCCATATGAACATGTTGACAGAGTGTCTCAACAAATAAGTAAACCAAATCCACGCTCTACTTCAGTACGTGCCCATTACATCAATATGCCCACTTGAACTCATAGTCTGTCCCCCCAAACCTGCTCCTTTTATGAACTCCTCATCTTGGAAAATGTCTGTATCTGTAGCCCCAGCCTCAGATGTAGGGAACCTTATAGACTTTTCTTACACATGTACCATCCACATCTTCTCTTCTATTGCCAATACCTTCATCATTAATGCCTGAAGGCATTATAAAATAACTGGTCCTTCCACCTTCCTCCTTCATCATCCATACTGCTTCTGAAATGAATATTTTCAATACAAAAATGGTCATGATATTTCTGGGATTAATCTTATCAGTAGTTTCCCACAACGCTCAAAATGAAGAGTGCACTCATGGCTCTAAGGCTTCCATGTTCCATGACCTGGGCCATATGCAACTGTTTATCCTCATCTCCAGCTATTCATCCATATAATTTATATAAGTTTTCCAACCTCCACCTCTATGACACTTTTTCATATCCCTGCAACTACACACATGCTATACTTGATGTCAGCAATATTCAGTTTTTCCTTTTCAACTAATTGACCTTATTGCCCTCTTGCAAAACTTAGTTCAAGTACTCCTTAATTTGGGAACCATCCGTGGACTTTCTATTTGATTTTGATGTCCTTCTCTGAGCAATAGAACTATTTATCACATCACAACATGAATGCCAACCTCGTTGTTCATCTCTGCCTCTAAGCTATAACTTCTTTAAGGAAAACACCATGTCTTATTTCTATTGACAGTCACATCTGAGAGTGCACTGCCTGTCACCCAATAGGTTTTGCATAATGTCTACTTGAAAGAATGAACAACATGCAGTGTCTAGTACACTGTCCAGCACATTATCAGTGCTCAACAAATGTTAGTTCCATTTCACATCTCTCCATTTTCCCTAACACCTGTTGCTTTGCTAAGCTCTAGAATTAATTTTCATTTACACTGCAGGAGCCACTTACCCAAAGAAAAGAAAACTGGAGATTTTGTAGTTACTGAGATTTGCTCATCTGAATTTTCCAGTTCAACTCTCTAACATTTGCCAGATGTTTGCTAAATACTCACTTCCTTTATGCTGTCCAGGTATAGTTTCTGTCAGTAACTTGTCACTAAGACAGAGACTACAAATAGGAAAGGTGGTGCTTAGACTTCCTATAGACATCACTTCAACCATTTATAGTTGCTATTAGAAGCAAGATCTAACACAATTTAAGAAACTATCCATTCGAGAAACAGAACTGGGAATTTGGAAAGCAAGACACCTTGGCACCCTCCATCATGATAAATCAAGCCAAGTTTTTGTTGAATCTTATTTTTTAAGTTTATTTATTTTTAGGTAATCTCTACACCCAATGTGGGGATTGAGCTCATGACCCCGAGATCTAGAATCATACACTCTCCCCACTGAGCCAACCAGGTGCCCCAATTTTAAAAAAATTTTTTAAAGTAAGCTATCCACCCAACATGGGGCTTAAACTCATGAACATAAGAATAAGAGTTGCATGCTCTATTGACTGAGCCAGCCAGGCTCCTTGAATCCTACTAAGTTTCCATCTTCCCCATCCTAGGAGCAATTCTGCTGTGCATTATATTTGTGTTTTTTTTTTTTAACGTTTATTTATTTTTGAGACAGAGAGAGACAGAGCATGAATGGGGGAGGGTCAGAGAGAGAGGGAGACACAGAATCTGAAACAGGCTCCAGGCTCTGAGCTGTCAGCACAGAGCCCGACGCGGGGCTCGAACTCACGGATCGTGAGATCATGACCTGAGCCGAAGTCGGACACTTAACCGACCGAGCCACCCAGGCGCCCCTTTATTTGCATAAGGTGATTATTGGAGCCATTTTGATGCCATAAAGAAACTAATCCTGAAGTCAAAACCAACACAGAAGAGGACAATACCCTGACTTAACCATGCTTTCTCTAGCTCTGAATTTTTTCAGTTACAATTAGAAACTATTTTATTATTACTATTATTATTATTATTATTATTATTGCCAATCTGATCAAAAAATTAGGCTTATCTGTAAAATGGGGGTACTGTTGATAGTAAGTTATTTCAAATATCTCTAGGGACTAGCATAGGGATTTGGTGCAGAGACAGAGTTAATGCTTTACCTGCCACCTTAGATCCCTCTCTGCTGAGATCAATTGGTGTGCATGTACAGGAGATTTGAAAATATAAAGGTCAATCTCTGACCTTAAAGACATCTATTTCTGGAAATAAAATTTAGTGTATAAAATATTGGAAAAAGTTCAGAGTTTTGGTGACTTTTTAGTGGTAGTAAAATGATATTATGGCCAAGTACCCAGAAATACTGGGGTGTTGACCAACCATTTCCACCTCCAGCTCCCAAGGTTACTTAGGGGGTACACATAAGGAACATTAACAAATGAGAATCTACACTACCCTTCGATAACAGCTAGACCCTAGCCAGGTAGTCCAAAATCAGAACTCAATTATTCATATGGCTTAAGCTCAAACAATAAATAAGCCTTCTGCCTACCCCACGCTCCAGGTCAAATCCAAATGTTATAGCCTTATCATACTTGGTCTGGACACCTATAGCAGAGGCATTCTCAGCATATTCAGATGCAAGGAAGTAACATAGAAGGCCAAGTATGGATGTTCTACCCCACAAAGATCTTGCTGTCTAACAAATATGACCTAATCAGTGTCTGGCAAGCTGACCTATTGGATTGGTGACTTCTTTTGGAGGGAGGAAGTGAAGAAAGGCAGAGAGGTATGCAGTGAAGGGGAAACATCCCTCTATCCATACCAACAGCAACAAAAATGAGTATAAAGTATCAGTCTCCAATTCTCTCCAAATCACATTCCAGTGAAAAGAATGGGACATGACCAAAGATAAAGACATCCTGAGAGTGCTTCTGACCCATGCAGTGCCTCCTGCATGGGAAATGCCTTTCTCTTCCATTTACACTCCTCTGAACACCCCAGCTTGCTATGAAGGTACAAAACAATATAGTATGAAGACCGAGGATAGCAACTTGGTTTTCCATTTCTGAGTTGTGTTTTTTTTTTTTTAAGATTTTTTTTTTTAATGTTTGTTTATTTTTGAGACAAAGACAGAGCGTGAACAGGGGTGGGGCAGAGAGAGAGGGAGACACAAAATCCGAAACAGGGTCCAGGCTCTGAGTTGTCAGCACAGAGCCTGATGCAGGGCTCAAACCCACGACCCGTGAGATTGTGACCTGAGCCGAAGTCGGACGCTTAACCGACTGAGCCACCCAGGCGCCCCTCCATTTCTTGTTGAAAACAAGAGAAAGAAAAACAGAACAGCATAAAAATTATGAGTTTTAGAGTCTTATAGACCTGGGTTCAAATTCTGCCTCTACTATTCATTAGCTCTTACAGCAAACTTTTGGAACACTACTAAATTCTGTACGCTTCAGTTTCTTAATCCGTAAAATTGAGATAGTAATATCCATGTTTAGGGTACTGTGAGGATTGAACGAAATTATGCATGGCACCTCATAGGCACTCAATATATGTTAGTTCTCCTTCCTCCCTTAGCTTTCCATTTCTCCAGTTTTTTATAATTCTATTACTCAACAAAAGCCCCTGTTCTTAGCATTATCTTACTTCTATAGAAGGCTCTCCTTTTACAAAGGAAAACTTTGGTCTTTGAGGGAGAATTCTAGGATTGTTTCACCTAAGCCTTAATTTCTATTTTATAACAGTCTGTGCATAACAAGCAGGGAGAGAAAGAGAGACAGAGAGAAAGAGAGAGAGAGAGAGAGAGAGGGAGGGAGTATAGAATATAGAACTCTTGGAACACCAGATTGGTCAGTTTCATCTGCCTGAAATTTCTTCCATTACTGAGACACCTCAGGCATTTGGTAAAACTACCCCTTTCCTCCTGAGTACACATGGATGATGTCAGGTCTTAGAACAAATATGCAAGACAACTTCCCCATAATTCCCATTCTCACAGAACTGCTTGAATAATAAATATTGTTGTGAGGGCTTTTTTTTTTTTTGACAGGGAGATATACATTAAATTTCATTTACTGCATCTGAGAGTCCATTGTGGGCTCTGAAGAATAGATAGGTGTATGGAATATATAAGAAATGGAGTTCTCTATGAAGAAAGAATAAAGTGAGCAAAAATACTTAGAAAATTCAAAAGTTCTGGGAATATGAAGGCAACAGCTAACATCTAATTATCTGAGGATCAGAAAGATCAGCAGTAGAGCCATTATATGTTGAGTGCTTACTACATACTAGGCACTGTACTCTTCCCCTTACGTTTAGATAACTTAATCCTAACAAATGCCCAAGTTAAGTGTTATCATTTCTAATGCTCAGATCTAGAGTCTTGGAGAGATTAAATACCTTGCCCAAAGTCACCCTAACTTTCCAGGTCTTAAATAGGCTCTGAGTGAGGCTAATAAGAGCAGCTTAAGAAAAATGCAAAAAGAGCCTCGGATGTCAGCACTGAAAGCCCTATTAGAAGCTAGATAATGAGTTCCCAGAGGCTAAGATCCGGACATGAGGTGTCTGGGAATACCAAATATTTATGCATAGTAGGGATCTCATAGTTATGGAAAGATGTTTTAGGTAGGCCATGGAATATAATTTTGGGAAGTGATATATTATGATTGTCTACATATTAAGGTTGTTTATTTCCTTCCTAGGGCAAAAACCATGTCATGTTCAGTTTCATATCCCTCCCTCCACCCCCGCTTAACATCTGATGCAGACTTCTACTCCCATAGTACTCCCTTCAAACCCTTGTTCCAGAACTTTAATTAATCTGCTGTATGTCCAAGTCATGGGTGCTTCTTAAATACAATGTTATTGTTCATTTGTGTAGGTCCATAAACCACCAGGCGCATAGTACTTTAGGTGCTCACTGAGCATGTGTTATACAAATCAGTGAATAATCTTAGGGGTGAATTTATCACGTAAATGTATTTATAAATAAGTAGAATTGAACTGAATCAAGTTAAACTGGAGAATGACATTATTAGTGAAAGTGAACTTATTCTATTCACCAGTACCTGGCACAGTGTAGAATACTGAGTACATCTTTAGATATCTGCATTTTAAGATGGGATCCAAATGAGTGAAACCTTCACAGAAGACTAGGAAATAATGGAATAGTAGAAGCAAAGGTTCTATAGTTTATGGTGGATTTCTAAGCAAGGAGAGAAGCAGAGAGAGAGAATTGGTGTATTCTGCATAAAAGTGCGAACCAGTGGGCTCAAGGAGGGAATGAGTAGATGGCCATCTCAGGTTATACCTAGAATAGGTCACTTCCAGTGTCTGATCTTCATTTCCCACCCGAGCAAGATAGAGATAAATATCCACTAAGCAATTCAAAACTACTTAAACAATGAAAGGATTCAGAGAAATCTCAGGTAAAGAAACCCCAGAATTAGTTAATTAAGCAAGTCAATGGACTAGAGTCTCTCTACCTTTTTAGCTTGAGGGCTAGCTCTCCTTGTGGTCCTAAAATGGTTTTAGAAATTCCAGGTACCACAACTTTCCTCAAAAACATCCAGCAGAGATTACGTATTTGATACGTCTTTCCTTTAAGAATGTTTCCCAGGATCTCCCCACAGCCAACATACTCCTACATTTCATTGCCTGCAATGAAGGGGGTCACAGAGCTCCTTTCTATGCCAATAGTATGTGAATAGAATTTCCATTGTTGGTCTTAGGAGGATGGCGGCATAGGAAGACTCTGGGCTCACCTTGTCCTGTTGATCACTTAGATTCCACCCACACCTGTCTAAATAACCCAGAAAACCGCCAGGAGACTAGCAGAACAGACTCTCCAGAGACAAGCGTAGACAAGAGGCCCAGGGAAGAGAGTAGAAAGGGCGGAGAGGCGGTGTGCACTACCCGGACTGTCGGGAGGGAGACAGGGCGGTGGAGGGGCAGCCCACCAGGCAAGGCAGAGCCCCCGAGTCTGGCTTGCAAAAGTGGAGGGGCTGGACAGAGTGAGTTCTGACAGCCAGTGGGACTTAACATCTGGAATGTTGTAAGTCAGCAGCTCTGCTCTTGGAGAGGGGGGAGGGCGAGGGAACACCAGGAAGGAGAGGTGTTGAGCCCTGGAAGACAGAGCTCAGCTCAGCGGGGAACAAAGGTGCTGGCCAATGGCATCTCCCTCTCCCATCCCCCAGCTGAAACCCCAAAGGGAACCAGTTCACTGAACTTGCTTGCACCTGCAAACACCCAATGCTGTGCTTCTGTGGATCCATCCCTCCGAGGGGTCTGCCTCCCTCCTGGTGCTGCAGAGCCCCTCCAGCAGGGGACCACAGACGGCAAAGTGAGCTGAGCCAGCCCCTCCCGCCCCTGTGCACCTTGCGGATCCACCCCAGCTAATACACCAGATCCCATCAAAGCAGCACCACAAACATGGCAGTGTGCAAGCAGCCCAGACAGGGGCCACACCACTCCACAGTGAGTCCTGCCCCTGGGAGAGGGGAAGATAAGGTACACACCAGTCTGACTGTGGCCCCCAGTGGTGGGCTGGGGACAGACATCGGGTCTGACTGCGCCCCACTCACCAACACAACTTACTCCAAACAGCACAGGGGAAGTGCCCTGCAGTTCCATGCCACTCCAGGGACTATCCAGAACAACAAACCGGGAGAATTCTCCTCAAAAGAAACTCCAGGAAGTAGCGACAGCTAACCAATTGATCAAAAACGATTTAAGCAATATAACGGAACAAGAATTTAGAATAATAGTCATAAAAGTAATCGCTGGGCTTGGAAAAAGTATAGAGGACAGCAGAGAATCTATTGATACAGAGATCAAGGGACTAAGAAGTAGTCAAGAGGAGCTAAAAAATGCTATAAATGAGGCGCAAAATAAAATGGAGGTGACCACAGCTCAGATTGAAGAGGCAGAGGAGAGAATAGGTGAACTAGAAGATAAAATTATAGAAAAAGAGGAAGCTGAGAAAAAGAGAGATAAAAAAAAAATCCAGGAGTATGAGGGGAGAATTAGAGAACTAAGTGATGCAATCAAACGCAACAATATCCGTATAATAGGAATTCCAGAAGAGGAAGAGAGAGAGAAAGGTGTTGAAGGTGTACTTGAACAAATCATAGCTGAGAACTTCCCTGATCTGGGGAAGGAAACAGGCATTGAAATCCAAGAGGCACAGAGAACTCCCTTCAGACGTAACTTGAATCGATCTTCTGCATGACATATCATAGTGAAACTGGCAAAATACAAGGATAAAGAGAAAATTCTGAAAGCAGCTAAGGATAAACATGCTCCAGCATATAAAGGGAGACCAATAAGACTAGTGACAGACCTATCTACTGAAATTTGGCAGGCCAGAAAGGAATGGCAGGAAATCTTCCATGTGATGAACAGAAAAAAATATGCAGCCGAAAATCCTTTATCCCGCAAGTCTGTCATTCAGAATCGAAGAGATAAAGGTCTTCCCAAACAAACAAAAACTGAAGGAATTCATCATCACTAAACCAGCCCTACAAGAGATCCTAAGGGGGATTCTGTGAGTGAAATGTTACAAAGACCACAAAGTACCAGAGACATCACTACAAGCATGAAACCTACAGACATCACTAAATGACTCTAAACTCATATCTTTCTATAATAACACTTAATGTAAATGGACTAAATGCGCCAACCAAAAGACATAGGGTATCAGAATGGATAAAAAACAAGACCCATCTAGTTGCTGTCTACAAGAGACTCCTTTGGGACCTGAGAACACCTTCAGATTGAAAGTGAGGGGATGGGGAACCATCTATCATGCTACTGGAAGTCAAAAGAAAGCTGGAGTAGCCATACTTATATCAGGCAAACTGGACTTTAAATTAAAGGCTGTAATGAGAGATGAAGAAGGGCACTGTATAATAATTACAGGGTCTATCCATCAGGAAGAGCTAACAATTATAAAGGTCTATGAGCCAAATACAGCAGCCCCAAATATATAAAACAATTAATTACAAACATAAGCAACCTTATTTATAAGAATGTGGTAATTGCAGGGGACTTTAATACTCCACTTACAGTAATGGGTAGATCATCTAGACACAGGATCAATAAAGAAACAAGGGCCCTGAATGATACATTGGATCAGATCAACTTGACCGATATATTTAGAACTCTGCATCCCAAAGAAACAGAATATACTTTCTTCTCAAGTGCACATGGAACATTCTCCAAGATAGATCACACACTGGTCACAAAACAGCCCTTCATAAGTATACAAGAATTGAGATCATACCATGCACAGTTTCAGACCACAATGCAATTAAGCTTGAAATCAACCACAGGAAAAAGTCTGGAAAACCTCCAAAAGCATGGAGGTTAAAGAACACCCTACTAAAGAATGAGTGGGTCAACCAGGCAATTAGACAAGAAATTAAAAAATATATGGAAACAAACAAAAATGAAAATACGACAATCCAAATGCTTTGGGATGCAGCGAAGGCAGTCCTGAGAAGAAAATACATTGCAATCCAGGCCTATCTCAAGAAACAAGAAAAATACCCAATACAAAATCTATCAGCACACCTAAAGGAAATAGAAGCCTAACAGCAAAGACACCCCAAACCCAGCAGAAGAAGAGAAATAATAAAGGTCAGAGCAGAAATAAACAATATAGAATCTAAAAAAACTGTAGAGCAGATCAATGAAACCAAGAGTTGGTTTTTTGAAAAAATAAACAAAATTGACAAACCTCTAGCCAGGCTTCTCAAAAAGGAAA
The DNA here is from genome assembly GCF_014898765.1 of Herpailurus yagouaroundi. NCBI lineage: Eukaryota > Metazoa > Chordata > Mammalia > Carnivora > Felidae > Herpailurus > Herpailurus yagouaroundi. The sequence goes on along the minus strand of NW_024412417.1, from coordinate 34,412,233 downwards.
GGGAGATGACCCAAATAGATAAAATCATGAATGAAAATGGATTTATTACAACCAATCCCTCAGAAATACAAGCAATTATTAGGGAATACTATGAAAAATTATATGCCAACAAACTGGACAACCTGGAAGAAATGGACAAATTCCTAAACACCCGCACACTTCCAAAACTCAAACAGGAAGAAATAGAAAGCTTGAACAGACTCATAACCAGCGAAGAAATTGAATCAGTTATCAAAAATCTCCCAACAAATAAGAGTCCAGGACTAGATGGCTTCCCAGGGGAATTCTACCAGACATTTAAAGCAGAGATAATACCTATCCTTCTCAAGCTGTTCCAAAAAATAGAAAGGGAAAGAAAACTTCCAGACTCATTCTATGAAGCCGACATTACTTTGATTCCTAAACAAGACAGAGACCTAGCAAAAAAAAAGAGAACTACAGGCCAATATCCCTGATGGATATGGATGCACAAATTCTCAATAAGATACTAGCAAATCAAATTCAACAGCATATGAAAAGAATTATTCACCATGATCAAGTGGGATTCATTCCTGGGATGCAGGGCTGGTTCAACATTCACAAATCAATCAACGTGATACATCACATTAATAAAAGAAAAGATAAGAATCCTATGATCCTGTCAATCGATGCAGAAAAAGCATTTGACAAAATTCAACACCCTTTCTTAATAAAAACCCTCGAGAAAGTCGGGATAGAAGGAACATACTTAAACATCATAAAAGCCATTTATGAAAAGCCCACAGCTAATATCATCCTGAATGGGGAAAAACTGAGAGCTTTCCCCCTGAGATCAGGAACACGACAGGGATGTCCACTCTCACCAATGTTGTTTAACATAGTGTTGGAAGTCCTAGCATCAGCAATAAGACAACCAAAGGATATCAAAGGCATCAAAATTGGCAAAGATGAAGTCAAGCTTTCACTTTTTACAGATGACATGATATGATACATGGAAAACCTGATAGATTCCAGCAAAAGGCTACTAGAACTGATACATGAATTCAGCAAAGTCGCAGGATAAAAAAATCAGTGTACAGAAATCAGTTGCATTCTTATACACTAATAATGAAGCAACAGAAAGACAAATAAAGAAACTGATCCCATTCACAATTGCACCAAGAAGCATAAAATACCTAGGAATAAACCGAACCAAAGATGTCAAAGATCTGTATGCTGAAAACTATAGAAGGCTTATGAAGGAAATTGAAGAAGATATAAAGAAATGGAAAAACATACTGTGCTTGTGGATTGGAAGAATAAATGTTGTTAAAATGTCAATATGACCCAAAGCTATCTACACATTCAATGCAATCCCAATCAAAATTGCACCACCATTCTTCTTGAAGCTAGAACAAGCAATCCTAAAATTTGTATGGAACCACATAAGACCCTGAATAGCCAAAGTAATTTTGAAGAAGACCAAAGTGGGAGGCATCACAATCCCAGACTTTAGCCTCTACTACAAAGCTGTAATCATCAAGACAGCTTGGTATTGGCACAAAAACAGACACATAGACCAATGGAATAGAATAGAAACCCCAGAACTACACCCACAAAACTATGGCCAACTAATCTTTGACAAAGCAGGAAAGAACACCCAATGGAAAAAAGACAGTCTCTTTAACAAATGGTGCTGGGAGAACTGGACAGCAACATGCAGAAGATTGAAACTAGACCACTTTCTGACACCATTCACAAAAATAAACTCAAAATGGATAAAGGACCTGAATGTGAGAGAGGAAACCATCAAAACCCTAGAGGAGAAAGCAGGAAAAAAAACCCTTTGACCTCAGCTGCAGCAATTTCTTACTTGACACATCCCCAAAAGCAAGGGAATTAAAAGCAAAAATGAACTACTGGGACTTCATGAAGATAAAAAGCTTCTTCACTGCAAAGGAAATAATCAACAAAACTAAAAGGCAAACAACGGAATGGGAAAAGATATTTGCAAATGACATATTGGACAAAGGGCTAGTATCCAAAATCTATAAAGAGCTCACCAAACTCCACACCCGAAAAACAAATAATCCAGTGAAGAAATGGTCAGAAGACATGAATAGACGCCTTTCTAAAGAAGACATCCAGATGGCCACCAGGCACATGAAAAGATGATCAACGTCGCTCCTCATCAGGGAAATACAAATCAAAACCACACTGAGATACCACCTCACACCAGTCAGAGTGGCTAAAATGAACAAATCAGGAGACTATAGATGCTGGCGAGGATGTGGAGAAATGGGAACCCTCTTGCACTGTTGGTGGGAATGCAAACTGGTGCAGCCACTCTGGAAAACAGTGTGGAGGTTCAAAAAATTAAAAATACATCTACCCTATGACCCAGAAATATCACTGCTAGGAATTATACCCAAGGGATACAGGAGTGCTGATGCATAGGGGCACTTGTACCCCAATGTTTATAGCAGGATTCCAAATTATGGAAAAAGCCTAAATGTCCATCAACTGATGAATGAATAAAGAAATTGTGGTTTATGGACACAATGGAATACTACATGGCAATGAGAAAGAATGAAATATGGCCTTTTGTAGCAACGTGGCTGGAACTGGAGAGTGTTATGCTAAGTGAAATAATCCATACAAAGACAGATACCATATGTTTTCACTCTTATGTGGATCCTGAGAAACTTACCAGAAGACCATGGGGAAGGGGAAGGGAAAAAAAAAAAAAGTAAGGTTAGAGAGGGAGGAAGCCAAAACATAAGAAACTCTTAAAAACCGAGAACAAACTGAGGGTTGATGGTGGGTGGGAGGGCAGGGTGGGTGGGTGATGGGCATTGAGGAGGGCACCTGTTGGCATGAGCACTGGGTGTTTTCTGGAAACCAATTTGACAATAAATTTCATATTTAAAAAAAAGACAAATGCATTAAAAATAAAAATAAAAAATAAAAAAAATTTTCCATTGTTGGCCTTCTCTCTCCCTCCCTCCCTTCTTTCCTTTCTTCTTTCCTCCCTTCCTTTCCTTCTTCTCTCCCTCCTTCCCTCCTTCCTTCCTTCCTTCCTTCTGTGGAAGAATCACACAGATGTAAAAAGCAGAGCTCTGGGGTCAAAGGACCTGACTTAACTGTGCCCCAGCACTTACCAACAGCATAGCCTTAGGCAAGTGAATTAACCAGTCTGAGCCCATAGGATATAAGAAATAATGCAATCTACCTCACGTGGTTATGGAAATTAAAGGAAAAAAATAATGTGTAAAGCACTTAGCACAAGGACTGACCCATAATTATCACTTGATATTGAGTAACTCTTGCTATTGTCTTGCCATTTGGCTCCAGATTTCCACTGACATGAGGATATTTCTGACAGGCTACAACTGCCACCACCTTGGAGTGAATGTGAATGAAACAGCATTTCCTGTGTTTATCCTAGAACTTCCTAGTTGAGGAACTTGTACATTTGCTTCATATCCTTTGATAATTATATATACCACTTTTCTCTCTCCTCCCATATTGATATGCATGTCCAATTTATTTTTGGCAATAGCACATAGACTCTCTCTGTCCTAGACTATGGCTAAATTCTTATGCTGAGTTCTTCCTGCTCTAAAACATTACCTTTTATGACTTGCTGGTGTGCTGTTCTGCTTCTTATTGCTGGCTGTCAGCCAATCACGATATTCTTAATCATACCAAAAGTCATTCCTTGAACTGTTACATTGTCCACTGTCTTCTTTTCAATCTTCCAGTGACTACATATCTTTGTTTTGACATACAGTCCTAACATCTATCTTCAAAACGCTATTCTAGCTAGCTAACTCTATTTTACATTAAAAAAAAATACATATCTTCAGTGACCCTTCTCTCAACTAAAAAGCCACATCCTAAAATTTCGGAGTCCTTACTAAGTGTGCTTATGATCTAAACGTGACCTGTTCCAAGCCACATACTTCCTACACTGCCAATTTTCTCGAACAAAGCATGGCCTATGCCTTTAGAAAAGTGACATTTGATCTTTGGGCAATAATGCTATACATTATGTAATAGTACCAGTTTTCTGTGACCCCACATGCCAGTATATTAGAAAACAGTATATTCAGCTATATTTAAGGACCAGGAAAGAGGTAGTGTTGAGTCAGGGTTAAAACCACAGACCTTGAAATAGGCAGACCCTGTATTCAAATAATCCTAGCTTTCCTGCTTATTACTAAGTGGCCCGGACTTGGTTGTTAGCCTTGCCAAAGCTTCAGTGCCCACATTTACAATGGGGGGATTTTAAGACTATCTGTCTCATGGGACTATTGCCAGAATCGATTGAGATGACGCATGTGAAGTATTTAAATGATTACTGTCTTTTAAACCTTGAATACCTGGTAACTACCATTGTTCTCACTTAAAGGATCAAAATCTGTGTGGCCAGTTGAAATGGGGCTTTGCCTACCTACAGAATGACTATGACTATTTTCTGAGACCATCATTAATTTTTCTATGTTGAAGTAACTCCAGGTATGACTGTTTCCAAGAGGCAAAGAAATTTACATGCATCTATTATCATTCACTTAAAGAATTACCCAAATTAAAAATACCGTCAGATGTAAATGGATGAGGAACATTCACACGCGTTCCCATAAATACAGATTGGAAAGAGCCAATTAAGATTACTTTCTCCTATGCCCTAGCAAGCATTCTGCTCAAGAGGATTTTAAATTTCTCGGGGGATCAGGAAGAGAGAAAGAAAGTAGAAGAAAAAAATTCTTTCTGCTCTCAGGCAGAAATTCAAAGAGGAAAAACCACTTCTTATGTTGATCTCCTTCTCTGGATTTTTCTTGGTTTTATAAAATGGACTTAAAAGTCCCCTCTAGTTTTGATTTTACTTTCATTCAAGCACGGGGAAGCCAGGGAAAATTGCATAACCAAGACCTGATACAAATTTCAAGCTATGTATAAGGAAAAATTAAAATAGAGACTGCAAATAATAGGCCTTCTCAGCTTCATTACTTACCATCCTTTGCCTTATCCAGTCCCTGTACACCCTTCTGCCTGCGACCCAAACAGATCCACACCTCTGCTTATCTTTTCCCCTCCAGCTTACAATGTCTTTCCCTTCTTTACTCACTCAGCTTTCTTGGTTCAGGTCAAATTTCACATCCCCTGCTAAGCTTTTCCAATGCAGACCTCCCCCCCCCCAGGGATATTTAATAATGTTGGGAGACATTTTTGATTGTCACGACTGGGATGCTGCTGTCGATGTCTAGGGAGTAGAGGCCACAGATGTTGCTAAATACCCTACAATTCACAGGACACCCCCCACCACAAAGAATCATGTAGCCCCAAATGCCAGTAGCACATTGTCTTGATTACTGTAGCTTTGCAGTAAGTTTTGAAATGGGAAGTATGAATCCTCCCAATATGTTCTTTTTCAAGAATGTTTTGGCTATTCTCGCTATTTGGCTACTGTTGATTTCTGGGGGCAGGGGGAGTGTCAATTTTGATGATGGTAGGGATTGCATTGACTCTGTAGATCAATTTGAAGAGTATTGTCATCTTCACAATATTAAGTAGTTCAGGTGCACGGCTATGATATGTGTCTCCGTTTGTCTAAATTTCCTTTAGATTCTTTTCTAAAGAATCTAAATTCTTTTCTCAGTGATGTTTTGTAGTTTTCTTGGACCTTCAAGTCTTGTGCTTATTTTGTTAATTTTAATCCTAAATATTTTTTGTTAATTTTCATTGTAAATATCTTATTATTTTTAATGCAATGGGATTATTTTCAATTTTAATTCTTTTGGTGCTCATTAATACTGTTTAGAAATACATTTGATTTTCATATATTGATCTTATACCTGCAATCTTGATGAATTTATTTATTGGTGCTAATAAATTAAGTTATTTTTTTAAGTTCATTTATTTTGAGAGAGCAAGGGCAAACACACATGCATGGGCATAGACGGGTGGAGGGCAGAGAGAGAATCCCAAGCAGGCTCCACGCTATCAACACAGAGCCCAATGCAGGGCTTGATCCCACAAACTGTGAGATCATGACCTAAGCCAAAATCAAGAGTCAGACCAACTGAGCTACCCAGGTGCCCTAATAAATTAGGTTTTTAGTGGATTTTTAAAGGATTTTCTTTAGATAGGATCATGTCATCTTTACAGATGTTTTACTTATTAATTTCTGGTATGGATGCTTTTTTCTTTTTTTTTTAATTTAAATTCAAATGAGTTAACATATAGTGTAGTCTTGTCTTCAGGAATAGAACCGAATGATTTGTCTCTTACCTATGACACCCAGTGCTCATCCCAAAAAGTGCCCTCCTTAATGCCCATCCCCCATTTAACCCATCCCCCTACCCACCCCCCTTACTGCAACCCTCAGTTTGTTCTCTGTATTTAAGAGTTTCTTATGGTTTGCCATGTTCTCTGTTTTTATCTTATTTTTCCTTCCCTTCTCCTATGTTCATCTGTTGAATTTCTCAAATTGCACATATAAGTGAAATCATATGATATTTGTCTTTCTCTGACTGACTTATTTCGTTTGGCTTAATATGCTCTAGTTCCATCCATGTTGCTGCAAACAGCAAGATTTCATTCTTTTTCATCACCAAGTAGTATTCCATTGTATCTATCTATCTATCTATCTATCTATCTATCTATATACCACATCTTCTTTATCCATTCATCAGTTGATGTACATTTGGGCTCTTTCCATAATTTGGCTATTGTTGATAGCGCTGCTATAAACATTAGGGTGCATGTGTCTCTTTGTATCAGCATTTTTGTATACTTTGGATAAATACCTAGTAGTGCAATTACTGGGTCATAGGGTAGCTCTATTTTTAGTTTTTTGAGGAACCTCCATATTGTTTTCCAGAGTGACTGCACCAGTTTGGATTCCCACGAACAGTGCAAAAGTGTCCGTTCCCCTTTGCCCATGTCCTTGTCAACATCTGTTGTTGCCTGAGTTGTGAATTGTAGCCATTCTGACAGTTGTGAGGTGGTATCTCATTGTGGTTTTGATTTGTTTTTCCCTAATGATGAGTGAGTTGAACAACTTTTCATATGTCTGTTAGCCGTCTGGATGCCTTCTTTGGAAAAGTGTCTATTCATGTCTTCTGCCCATTTCTTCATTGGATTATTTGTTTTTTGGGTATTGAGTTTTTTTTCATGCTTAATTACTCTAACTGGAATCTCTAGTACAAAGTAGATATACTTATTCTATTATGAACCTTAGGGGAAAGCACCCAGTCCTTCACTATGATGTTAGCTATAGGTTTTTCATAATTACTCTTTATTAGCATGACGAAGTTCATTCTGTTCCTACTTTGTTAAGTGTATTTATCATGAAAAGGTGTTGAATTTTGTGAAAAGATTTCCATCAACTGAGATGATCATATGGTTTTTGTCCTTAATTCTGCTGATGCAATGGGTTACACTGATTTTCATATGTTAAACTAATGTGGCATTCTGGGATAAGTCTTACTTGGTTGTGTGTATGATAATTTTTATATGTTGCTGGATTCAATTTGCTAGTTTTGTTGACAATTTTTACATCTATGTTAGTAATGAATTTGGGCATATAGTTTTATTTTTTTTCAATATATGAAATTTATTGTCAAATTGGTTTCCATACAACACCCAGTGCTCATTCCAAAAGGTGCCCTCCTCAATACCCATCACCCACCCTCCCCTCCCTCCCACCCATTTTCTTTTCTCATAATATCTTGCCTAGTTTTGACACTTAGGTAATACTGGTCTCACAGAATATGTTAGGAAGTATTCCCTCTTCTATTTATTGCCAAGAATTTGTGAAGGATTGATGTTAATTCTATTTTCAACGTTTAGTGGAATTCACCAGTGAAGACATTTTACCCTGGGTTTTTCTTTGTAAAAGTTTTTAAATTACTAATTCAATATTTGTAGTTGGGATAGGTGTATTCAGATTGTCTTATTTTTATGAGTCAGTTTTGTGTAATTTGTGTTTTTCTAGGAATTTCTCCATTTCATTTCACTTATCTAATTTGTTGTCATACTTGTTTATAATATCCCCTTATAATTTTTTAAAATACATGCCTGCAAGATCAGTAGTAATATTCTTTCTCATTCCTGATTTTAACAATTTGACTTTTGGGGTGCCTGGGTGGCTCAGTCAGTTGAGCATCCGACTTCGGCTCAGGTCATGATCTCGTGGTCTGTGAGTTTGAGCCCCACGTGGGGCTCTGTGCTGACAGCTCGGAGCCTGGAGCCTGCTTTGGATTCTGGGTCTCCCTCTCTCTCTGCCCCTTCCCCGCTCATGCTCTGTCTCTCTCTCTGTCAAAAATAAATAAACATTAAAAACATTAAAAAAAATAATTTGACTTTTTTTCCTCTGTTTTTCTTGGTCAACTAGCCAAAGTTTTTCGAATCTATTGATCTTTGCAACTAACCAACTTCTGGTTTCACTGTTTTCCCCTTTGTTTTTCTATTCTCTGTTTCATTAATTTCCATTTATTCTTTAGTTTTCCTTCCATTTCCTGGCCACAGATTTATTTTGCTCTTCTTCTTCTAGTTTCTTAAGGTACAAGTTTAGCCAATTGATGTGAGATGTTGCTGTTTTTTTAATACAACTGTTTTAGATATAAAATTTCCCCTATGCACTGCTTTTTGTCACATTTTCTAAGCTTTGGCATATTTTTATTCTCATCCATCTCAAAACATTTTCTAGTTTCTTTTTTGAATTTCTCCTTGACAAATTGGTAAGTTAGTAGTATATTGTTTTATTTCCACATATTTGTACAAAATAATTCTACCATTGATTTCTAATTTCATCCTATTGTAGTCAGAGAGCACACTTTATTTTATTTCAGTTCTTTTACATTTCTCAAGGCCTATTTTATGATCTACCATGTAGAATATCTTGGAGAATGTTCTGTGTGTGCTTGGGGAGAATGTATATTCCACTGTTATTGAGTAGAGTGGTCTAGAAATGTCTGTTAGGTCTATAGTGTTGTTTAAATCTTCTATACCCATGGTAACTTATCTAGTTCTATTCATTACTGAAGTTGAGTAGTGAAATTTCTAACTATTACTGTTGAGCTGCTTATTTCTCCTGTCAATTCTGTTAGTTTTCACTTTATGTTTTAAAGACTCTATTTTTAGTTAAGTGTATCTTCATAATTGTTATCTATTCCTAATGGACATACTCCAGTATCATTTGAGATGTTTGTCTTGTCTCCTGTCATATTTTTTTCTCTTGCAATCTATTTTGTCTGATCTAAGGTAACCATTCCAGCTTTTCTGTGGTTTCCATTTGCATGTTAGAACTTTTTCATCCTTCTACCTTCAATCTATTGCATGTTTGAACCTAAAACTTACCACCTATAAGTAGCATATAGTTGAATCATATTTTTAGTTTGACATATTTGCTTTTTGATGAAAGTATTTAATCCATCATATTAATGCTATTGTTCATTCAGCTGGATTCACATCTGACATTTTGCTTTTTTATATGTATCAAGGATATGATTCTAAATTTGACTTGATTTAAAGTCCTCTTTAAGTATGATCCCCTTTTAGGTAATGTGGAAAGCATATGTTTTTGTCCAGCACTTCAGGATTTGGGTCATAGTTTCACATTTCGTTACATTCGTGAAGCATTTAAAATTCCTAGATGTTGCTTTTTTCATCTGTCAAATGAGGACTGCCATTCCTGCTTTGCTTAAGCCATGGCACTTTTGGGTGGAGGTAAAATTTTAACATGTATCTGAAAGGGTTTCTGTGTGAAGGATGGCTATAACTAGGAAGACCAGGGGTTATGGAAAAGTCAGGAGGTAACACGTTCACTATAACTACTCTCTGACCCTGGCACTTTGTGTGGCCCACCTCACCTCTGCCTCAGCGGGGCTCATAAGCACAGAACAAAGGTTCTTGCATTTGTATAAATTTGAATCTTAAATGCTCCTATAGACTTGAGCACTGAGCAAACATATAGTAATTGTCTCCGTCTGGACAGTATTGTTCTATCTCCTCTCTCTTACAAGATTGTTGCTTTATTTGAAACCAGAGGCTTCAGCAACATGAACAAAGGTGAGCTAGTGACAAAGGAGAAAAAACACCTTTGGACTCATTGCTTGAATGAGTTTTTTATTCAAAAACTCGCTCTTGCAATGGGAACTAAGTTTAATACTCCATCCCTGACACTGGAAGCAATTTACCTTCTTTTGACCAAAAAAAATCTTCTCCTCATGCCTGGGCATTAGACTTCCTTGGACATAGGCCACTTACTTGAGTTTCAATTTTATCAACTGTAAGTTGTGAAAAGGTGATAGAGTTTACTTCATGGTGTCATTTTTGAGATCAATTTTAGGTGACCATATAGAAAACCACTTACACATATTTGGTACCCAATGTGGATTATCTTTCCTACCTTCTTGTACTTTCTTACAAGAAAACCCATCTGTGTGGACTCTATATGATGCCTTGTCAATAATTCATGCCTCAGAATAAGTAAACACAACACTCATGTCAGTGAGTGCTTCCTTCATTGTCAAGGGTACCATTGGGATCAAAGATGAGGAGAAAATCTCTCACTTAGCTTTGGTTGAAATCTCACTGATGAATGGGGGTTAGTTAGACAAAGAAGGGAAGGACAACCTACTTTACATAGAGGAAGAGGTGGACACTTGGGTCCGGAGAGGAGAAAATGTGAAAAAAAAAAAAAAAAAAAAAAAAAGAAGCATGCCTAGGAACCAAGTAGAAGAATAGAAAATACAGATGAGGAAAATTAGAATAAATTACTGTCATACATAATGACTTCTATTCATGACCTCTTACTCTAGGATTTTCTTTCCCTAGCATGCATTCCCTAACTGACTTTCCATTACCTAGATCAGCCAGAAAGGGGGCTGGAGGGGTGGGGAAGGAGCAAACTATTTTAAGCCAAAACTCTATTCTATTAAATTTTCTAAAGCAAGGCCTATTTTGAGAAGCATGATTAAGTATTTGCTAGGAATCCTTTGGAGGCCTCTACAGGGCAGCCAAGTTGTCAAAATTCTAAAGACACTGCATCATTCTTAGACTGTGACCTTGAAGGAAATTAATTGTCACTCCTGCTCGTCCTTCCTTGAAGACATTCCAAGCCTTCAGGTTTTGTGGTGTTTGGGGCAGCATCTACCTGAATTTTTAGACTGTTAAATCTTAGTTGAAAAATGTCAATGTGAAATGAGATTTATGCCAGCTTGTCTAACAGGCCTGACAAGTAATTCAAATATTATTCCAACCTGGATACTCTCACATCCACCGAGATGAAAATTAAGTACTACATGGGCTCAAGATGAGTGTTTCCAAGGCAAAGGCTTCCCCAACTCCTACTCTCCCTTCCTATGTTTTTCATGATTAAGTAATAAGCATTCTGCTGAGAGGAAACATTTAAAATTCTAGGTAATGGTGTGCATAATGTAAAAACAAAGGGAGAATCATCAAATGTGTCCTATCTGTCATTTTAATATTCCTGCAATGCTCTTTTTATACCGTTGTTCCCTTCAAAGCTGCAATGGCAACCCCTTAAAAAATAAATTCATGAAGCACCTTCTGTGTCCCAGTTACTTTGTTCAGTGTTGATGGGAACACAGGATAAAAGCAGATATGATTCTTACCTTCAAAATGGTGTAAAAAGACAGTTTAAGATAACAATGGAAGACATTTGTCAGGGAAATATTGGAGTTAGAAAAAAAGTCTAAGAATTGAGGGGCTACAGCATTCCTGGTTGTTTGGGAGAGTTATTTGAAAAGAAGATGAACATTTCTTAGAAAGCAAAAGGCAAGACTACTTCTACTTGACTGTTATGCTTTTTATTTACTAGGTTTAGATTTATAAGAATGGTATTACACAAATTATTGTTACTTTTTGTTTTTCTCTGCTTTTAAAAAATCTTGCCCCATTGCTAAGCTAGTTATGTAACCCTGGACAAATCACTGAACCTCAGTTTGTTGATTTATAAAGTAGCAACAATAATACCAACTCTTTAGGATTATTGAGAGACTATTTTAAATAAAATAACACCTGAAAAGCTCTTTGCACAGTGATAGGCACAGAGCAAATATTCAGCCGCATCTAGGTTGACTATGTGGCCTTGATTTTGCATTTATGATCTTAATCACCAAGTTTTTGTTAAGAGGGCCAAAATGTGGACAATCTTCATTAATTATTCCTTTTAAAAAATTTCTCCATTCAGCTAAACAGAGGTAACTATAGTAGATGTAGCTGGTGTCCCACTCAACTTTTGGATATGGCTGTATAAACAAAAGGGATATGTGACATTTCCATGTGGAAAAATTCAGTGGTTGATACTTGAACCTTCAGTCTATGCCTCTCAGCTGGAGTGATTGTGGCTTCATGTGGAGATTCTGGGCTAAGCTCTAACATAAAAGCAGCTACTGTAGAGAGAGGCCCAAGCCTATAACAGACTTAGAACAAGTAAGAAATAAGGCTTTGTTGTTTTAATTAAGACATTGATTTATCATAATAAACCTCAAAAAAATATTGCTGGTAGCCTCACATTTATAATCAGTCTTCAGACAAGATTAATAAGATTAATATAATATTATTAATAAGGGACCTCATGCTCAAGCTAAATAAAGGGAAAATATCTGGGTGCTATCTGAAGAAATACATTGCTCTCCCAAGTATGAAAATATCTGACTAAAATCTCAAATAGTGAACATAAATCATCTGAATTCTATAATGAAATGCAAGCTCCTTTTCTGATTTCAAAATGTGGCTTATGCTCATTGTATAGATATGAAACCTAAAGAAAAAACAAATTGGATTGCGACACCCCTTCTTGCCAACAATGCCATCTGGCTTGGTAAAATTAATTCTTGGGTGAGAAACTCATGGAATTTCCAAGATAAACTTCTTGGAAACTTTTGGCAACCAGGAAGTATCCTTGGCCAGAACTCAAAGATCTGAGAAACTGCTCTCACCAACAGTATAACTTTCAATGTCAATGCCATGGGTTAGCTTCCTGGCTTGGTCAAACCACTCTTCATTTCTCCAGGCTTTAGTTTCCCAGCCACAAGATGAAAGTGTGGATTAATTATATCCAAGTTCATTTCCAACATCTTATCAATCTATAACCTGTAGTTTCAAATGAGGAAATAAAACATAAATCTCTATCCCCATAAGTTAGAACTTGTTACTCTAGAGAAGTTAAATCACCTGATGAAATCTAAAACTATTTCTCAATGTAGACACTAACAAATCACAAAGAAGTAATCTGAATTACCATTATTGCATATCAAGTAAAAATATGAAAAAATAGCCCTTACTTAAGACCATCTTCCTCTTTGTATATCCATGGAAAATGGTGCCTGGCATACATAGTAGGTGCTCAAAAATTATTTACTAAATTGATAAATGGGTTGATAAATCTGTGGATGCTAAATGGGATGGATAAATAACGAAGAAAGTTCCTCGGCATTTTTGGTCTTTTATGTTTAACTTACTGTCTAAAATGCTGTTTGTGAGGAAACACATTGTGAGTATAAACTTTAAGGGGTGCCTGGGTGGCTCGGTTGAGCATCTGACTCTTGATTTAGGCTCAGGTCATTATCCCATGACCGCAGCTTGTGGGATCGAGCCCCACATAGGGCTCTGTCCTGAGCATAGAGCCTGCTTAGCATTTTCTCTTTCCCTCTGTCCCTCTCCCCCACTCGTGTGCTCTCTCTCTAAAATGAATGAATGAATTAATGAATGGATGAATGAATGAAATGCTTGAGTAAGTGGGACGCAAAGTCAAGAGACCTTATTGCAGAGCTGACATCATCGTTAATTAGTGATGTAACTTTGGAGAAACCACTTGACTGTTGAATCTCAACGTTCTCATCTATGAAATGACTAGTAAAAATTTATCATGTCTCCTCAGTAAAAGTTGCTGTGAAAATAAAGTGAGATGAGATATGAAGGGACCTTGAAAAATGAAAATATGTGCCACTATAATTGGTAACCAGCCAATGAAGAGCAGTTCATATTTGTGAGGTCAGGAGGCCATCCTCAGAAGTGACCCCAATACCTTTAGTGAGGGCTGGGAATCTTCATTTGCTTCTTCTAGTTCCTTGAAACTTGCTTTTTATTAGGACTTCTAGGCTTTTGGTTCTTCCTTTAGCAAAACTGCCTTTTGGAATATCCCTGTCCTTAAAATAGACATTGGCATTAGTTTTTCTACTAACATCTTTTTTTTCTATCTTGAAATTCTCTGGTCAGATTGTCTTCCCTTCCCAAACTCTAGATGTCAGTGTGTCCCCAGGTCCACTCCATGGGCTTTTTCTCTAGTATACTCACTTTGCTATGTGATGTCATCCAGACCTGTGAATTCAGTCACTCCCAAATTTAGGTCCACCTTTACCTTGCCCTGAAATCTGGATTCTCACTTCCACCTGCTCGTTCAACATTTCCAGGTGTTTCTCTCATAGGCATCTCAAATTGAACCAACTCTCAACCCCATCTGCAGCCCCCATATCTTTTCTCATCTCTGCAAAAGGCACCAGGTTCCCAATATTTAAGGCCCCAAACTTTGACACTATCTTTGGCATTTATTTTTTCTCTCTCATTCTGTACCCAATCTAGCCATAAAATGTTGTCTACTTGCTTACCCCCTCTGTCACCTCTCCTTAACTTAACTGGCCTTCCTACTTATATTCTCACTTCACTGCCAGGAGACTTTTTACACAATGGACATATGAATCTTTTAAATATCTAATCCAGGTAAAAACATGACCCTGCTCAGTATCCTCCAAATAACTTCCCACCAGACTTAGGACTAAAATCTAAAGTCCTCAAGGTAAGCTAAGGACGCTTCATCATTGCCACCGGGCCACTGCCCTCCAGTCTCAGTGGTCTCCTGGTCAGTATCTTAACAGCCCAAGTCTCCTCTCATCTGGGGATTTTGCACACACTATGCCTCTATGACGGTATTTCTCCAACTTAGTAGTGCATTCTCTTCCTCCTTTTAGGAGCTTCTCAAAAGTCACTACTTTAGAGAATCATTTTCTATTTTTTTTTTTTAATGTTTATTTTCAAGAAAGAGAAAGAGTGAGCAAGTGAGGGGAGGGACAGAGAGACAGACAGAATCCTAAGTATGCTCCGTGTTGTCAACGCAGAGCCCAACATGGGGCTCAATCCCACGAACCATGAGATCATGACCTGAGCCAACACCGAGAGTCAGGTGCTTAACTGACTGAGCCTCCCAGGTGTCCCTGGAGAATCCTTTTCCAACCATCATCTTAGAAATTCCTCTCCCGGTTATCTTTATCTCCTTACCTTGCTTTACTTTTCTTCACTGCACTGTCACTCCTGGTTTTTCTTTTCATCTCTTTTTGCAGATTGTTTGCTTTTTTTCCTCATATATGTGTAACATACAGATTTTCTTTTGTGTAAAGAAATAAAGATAAGCTTTAAGAAGTCAAAATAATCGAGCTCTGGTCTACCTGCTCTGAGGCTCATTTGCAAAGAGATGAAGTTTGGAGAATGAGCAAGAGGCATAAGACATGCAAGCTCATAATTCCCTCTTCTTGGATTAGAAAACCTGAGACGTAGTGTAAAGGAGCTTAGAATTTCAGAACTGGAAGAGGCTCTAGTTAATATGTATGTATGCAGAGAGAGAGAGGAGCCCAATCCTAACATTTTACAGAGGAAACATCTCAGAGGTGAAGGCAAGGAGGAGGGTCTTATCCAGTGTCATTCAGTAAGCGAAAAACAGTATGGTGTTGAGGTGGGGGTGTCTCTGGATGTTCCATCACATTTTGGGGGAGGGGCTAATGTTTTGAGAAACAGTGGAAGGTCGTTGCGGCTCTGGAAGGAGGAGAGAAGTAAGATGTGACTATAAGAATACTTTGCGGCAAGGATTGAGCTGTGCTGTATGGCTAATTAAAAAAACAAAAACCAAAATAACAAAAATGTTTCGCCTACCTCCAAATACCATCCAGATTCTGATAATGCTACTTCCCAGTTTGAACGCTGTAGAATGAATGACATCATTCTAGGCATGTCAAAAAGTTAAAACAAAGCTGGATTGGATTTTATTCAGTTTCATTTCAGTCTGAAATCCTCACTCAGTTTAATCTGAAATCGCAACAACAAAAAAAGGCCGTGGATCATGTCAGAGTTTCTAAGCAATTTTTTGAGTTTGAATTATAACACAATGTGTCTCTAATCTTCTGAGAAACCGCCATTGCATCTGCCACATACTACATAAAGCACCGTTATTAAAAATTAACAAGGTTTGTAATGTAACTGGTATTGCCATGCATACTCATATTTCTTATAATCATGCTATTATTCTAATTCCATTAGGCCTTTTGTGCAGAGCCATGTTTAGCCTACTCTTCTGTCATTTGTATTTTTAACTCGTGATTGCGTTACTTTGTACATTTCAACTGCTTGTAATACAAAGTGATAACATGAAATTCTAGTCCATCATATTCCCTCAGTCAGTAAGATTTGTTCCTTTTATTAGCACTTGTAGCAAAGATTCTGACTCCGTTTAGATGTTCAACTGCCGACTGCCATTAAGCCACACTTCTTCTTTCCTTCTGCCCCACATCTGGCCAAACTGATAAGAAAGCCCCATTCTCTCTCCTTTGGCATGAATGGCAAATTCAAGCCACACAGGCTCTGGCCTGGACATGGGGGCCCTTACCTCCACACACACACCCAAATATCATAAAAACCCCAAGCCAGACTTCTTTCCATACTCTCAAGCCAGTTTTGGACCAGCCTGGGCTTCCTGGCCTGCTCCCCAGAGAGCCTCATTACGCGAGTAATAAATAAACCTTTGTCTACCCGCTAGGGGCATATGCGGTATCCTCATTCTCAACATCTGAACCAAATTTTGGGATGAGGTCCTTCCTCATCATGCAGAGTGACTACAATAACACTTCATTTTGGCATGCTGGAGGTTCCTTAACAATTATGTAGAGATACTACCTAAACGGTAGAGGAAAAGATCTCCACTGGTCTACATTATTTTACTGAAGAAACAAAACTTGGCATCATGTTAGATTGAAATTGGGTACAGCAACCGTTTCATTTTATTGGCATTTATTCGTAAAGAAATAAAGCAGATCAGGTGATCTAAATTTCCTTTTTCCTGAATAGAAGGAAGGTTTAAGTAACTGACAGCAATAAGCATTACTAGGACAGTTGTTTAAAGCTTAAATAATTGAGGGGCACCTGGGTGGCTCAGTCAGTTGAGCGTCCGACTTTGGCTCAGGTCATGATGTCGGGGTCCATGAGCTCAAGCCCCACATCAGGCCCTGTGCTGACAACTTAGAGCCTGGAGCCTGCTTCAGATTCTGTGTTTCCCTCTCTCCCTGCCCCTCCCCTGCTTATATTCTCTCTCTCTCTCTCTCTCTCAAAAAAAAAAAAAAAAAAAAAAAAAAAGAAAGAAAGAAAGAAAAGAAATAAGCATTAAAAACATTTTTAAAGCTTAAATAATTGAATGCTATTCTTTTTGTTTTATTTTATATTTGAGCGAGAGCGAGAGAAAGAGTGTGAGCAGGGGAGAGGCAGAGAGACAGAGACAGAATCTGAGGTAGGCTCCAGGCTCCAAGCTGTCAGCACAGAGCTTGACGTGGGGCTTGAACTCACGAGCTTTGAGATCATGACCTGAGCCGAAGTCAGATGCTCAACGAACTGAGCCACCCAGGTGCCCCATAAATAATTGAATTCTAAATTTTTTTCAAGTTTATTTATTTTGAGAGAGAGAGAGAACATGACAGAGAGTGAGGGAGGGGCAGAGAGAAAGGAGAGAGACAATCCCAACCAGGCTCTATGCCATCAGGACAGAGCCTTCACACAGGGCTTGATCCCACAGACCCGTGAGATCATGACTTGAGCCAAGATCATGACCTGAGCTGAAACCAAGAGTCAGACGTTCATCCGATTGAGCCACCCAGGTGCCCCTTAAATAATCAAATTCTAATAAACACACACAATCTGTAGAATAACAAATGGTGCTTATTTAATAAGGTTATATTTCTGGTAGGCTAAAATAACCTTTGTGTTTAATATTTAATAGAGGTGCTCAAGAAGAACGTTGTGGTGAGTAGCTTAGAGTGGAATATGACTATCTCAGCAGGCAATTTGTTTCTTCCAAGCAAATAAAACCAAGGACAGATCATTTTTCTCCACATGTTAAACTACTTGACATAATAGAAGCATTTTCTGCCAAGATTTTGTAAGATACTTTCAACCTACAATTTGTACACTAAAATAATATACCTAAAATTATATAATTTGATTATTTATTTGCTGATTTATTTTTTTTAATTCCCATGTCAGAACTGAGTTGACAGTAATTATTATTATTATTATTATTATTATTATTATTATTTTGGCAATAGTTCTCAGGTATAGCACACAGCCATTGTTTGTTGGTATAAGACCTTTCTTTCTTATTTTCTTTTTTTTAATGCTTTTATTTATTTTTGAGAGAGAGAGGGAGAGAGAGCAGGAGAGGGGCAGAGAGAGAGGGAGGCAGGCTCTGTGTTGACCACAGAGAGCCTGATGCAGGGCTCGAACTCATGAACCAGGAGATCATGACCTGAGCTGAAGTCAGATGGAGCCGAAGTCAGACACTTAACCAACTGAGCCACCCAGGCGCCCCCTTTCTTATTTTCTTACTATGTTACTGTTTCTCTCCATGTTAGGGCTGCCAGATAAAATGCAGGATGCCCACTTACATTCAAATTTAAGATAAGTAACAATTGTTTTCAAGATACACATTTAGTCTAAGTATGCCCCATGCAATATCTAATATGTATCTTTCCTATGTATGTATATATTTTAAAAAGTATCCATAACATATGCAAGTTCTTGCTTGCATTTTCAGCAAATATTATCAGGCTTTCAATCACATTCTCCTCTCCCTTTAAGTATTGTTATTTTATTGCTTTTCCCGTGTGGATATAGCTCATTTCATCTGGCCAATACATAGTATGCTACCAAGCCAGGGACTACAATACATGCACCTTTTCCTCTAAGGATAATACCTAGGTCATCTCAGCTCTTTGCAAACAGCAATGCTTAAATTATATCCTGGTGCATGTGCCCTTCTGTTCCTATGTTATGCCTTCTCCAAGGTGCATATATGTTTAGGAGTGAGATCCTGCAGGGGGCACATAGTTGTTCCTCGTTTTAATATGAACTTCTATTGTCAGATGGTTCTCCTAACAGCCACTTCAGTTTATACTCTTAAGAGTGTGAGTAAATTCATTTTTTTTATTATTTTTTAGACTCCACGTGTAAGTGAAATCCTACAGTATTTGTCTTTCTTTGTCTGACTTACTTCACTTAGGATAATATTTTCCGGGTCCATCCATGTTGTCTCAAATGGCAGAATGTCGTCCTTTCTGTGGCCGAGTGATATTTCATTGTTTATACACCGCATCTTCTTTATCCACACATTTCAGATACACTCTTAGGTTGTTTATGCATCTTAGCTGTTATAAATAATGTAAATAATGCTGCAGTAAACACAGCGGGTACATGTATCTTTTCAAGTTAGTGTTCCCATCATCTTTGGGTAAATACCCAGTAGTAGGATTGTTGGATAATATGGCATTTCCATTTTTAATTTTTTGAGGAACCTCTGTACTGTTTTCCCCAGTGGCTGCACCAGTTTACATTCCCAGCGCTGCAAGAGGGTTCCTTTTTCTCCACATCCTGGCTGACACTTGCTATTTCTTGCCTTTTTAACTCTAGCCATTCAAACAAAAAGCAGAATTGTAGCTATAAATACAGGGCAATAACTGATGTTTGCCAGCGGGGAGGGGGTTGAGGGATGGGTTAAATGGGGAAACTATTAGAAACTGACAATGAAAAGACGCCCAATCTCATTAGTAACCAGAGATGCGTAAGTTAAGAGAATACTTAAATCTTTTATATTCACTATACTGACAAAAAAATAAAGTTTATTAATATCAAGTGCTGGAGAAGACAAAGAGAAAGGAAATGTCATTTTATTTTATTTCATTTTCTTTTTCTTTGAGTAGGGCTGACAATGTCACATTAGTTTCAGGTGTACAATATAGTGATTCAGCAACTCTATATTGTTATTTTGTATTATTTTATTTTAGTTCCAATATCATTAACATACGGTGTTATGTTAGCTTCAGGTGTGCAATATAGTGATTCAACTGTTGCACGCATACCTCACCCGGTGCTCATCGCAAGTTCACTCCTGAATCCCCATCACCTGTTTCTGCCATCTTCCCAACCATCGGCCCTCTGGTAACCATCAGTTGGTTCTCTGTAGTTAAGGGTCTCTTTCTTGGTTTGACAACTCTATGTGTTACGCTGTACTCACAAGTATAGCTACCATCTGTCACCATACAACACTATTACACTGCCGTTAACTATATTCCCTGGTCTATACAGTTCGTCCCCATGACTCACTCATTCCATAACGGGAAGCCTGTACCTCCCTCTCCCCCTCACCCATTTTATCCATCCCCCTAAGTCCCTCCTTCTGTCAATTATCAGTACAATTCTTAATTTTTACGCAAAGAATCTCACATTTTCATTTTGCACGGGGCCCCACCACAGCTGCCCCTGGGGAGAGCACACACGAGTTACATGTGAGGACATGCCTAGAGCCACAAGTCGTAAAAAATACTACTGGTTTTTGTTGAACGTACCAACATGGTGCAGGGGCAGAAACAAATAGACTCTCTCATTGCTTGCATTTTTAGGGAGATAGATTCCCCCCATCCCTGCCCACAGACTCTTAATTACAGAGAACATACTGATGTTTACCAGAGGGGAGGTGGGTAGGGAGGTGGGTGAAATAGGTGATGGGGATTAAGGGGGGCACTTGTGATGAGCACCAGGTGTAACATGTACACCTGAAAATGATAGTTAACATTGCATGTTAACTAACTGGAATTTAAATAAATTTCAAAAAAGAAAATACACTATGCATAAAAACAATAAAGATATATTCGTGGTCTGGTATGATAGATTTTTGTGACTGTTCCAATTGTTACAGAAAGTTCTCTGTGTATCTCTGAATTGTTCTCATTAATCGACTCACACAAATCTACGATCCTGCTTGTTTTTGTCTGTTCTGTCAATTTCTGAGAGTGATCTGTTAAAATCTCCAGTACAAGATTAATCACTGCGTTAATCTTTCACTTGTCACTCTAATGTATTTTGGGTTTATATATGTAGCTGCATGCATATATTTGCTGATCTGTCTTCTGGATCTATTACTGTTTTTCCTAGTAAGCAGTGTTGCTCTTGGTCACTGATTATACCCTGCCATTAAAGTCTGTCCTGTGCTCTACTAAAATTGCTACTCTAGATTTCTCTTGATCTACATTCCCACCACATTTTTAACTTTGCTAAAATCAACTCTGTCTTTCACTCTTGTACGTCCATTAAGAATGTCTCTTACAGAAATCAATGCTGAAATAGAAGTTTGCTACATACTTGTTATTGTTGTTGTTATGAACACAATCTGAGTGCAGACAGTCCCCAACTCGATGTCAGTTCGACTTATGATTTTTCCACGTTATGGTGGTGTGAAAGCGAAACACATTCAGTAGAAACCATACTTCAGATTGTGTGTTTTGATCTCGACCTGGGCTGGGGACGCGTACTACTATCCTTTTCCGTGATGCTGGGCGTAGGCAGCGACCACAGCTCCCAGTCAGCCAGCTGACCCTGTCTACGAGGGTAAACAACTGATACGCTGACAACCATTCTGTTTGTCATATGATATTGAAAATATCCTAAGTTACACAAAATAAATATCATGTGTCACTGAACTACAGATACTCAGGCAGTACACCCTGGAAGAGAAATTTGATCAACAAAGTTACAGCTAGGGCAAGGATTTCACACTAAGCGGGATTTTTTTTTTCTATTAAGAATTTGTTGCACCCTCGTGGAACTTCTAAAAATGTTAAAATAAATTTAGCTAATAACAGCATTAATTGAGTGGTTGTTCTGGGTGAGGTACTGTTCTAAGAGCTTTACCTGAACTAACCTGTGTAATCCTCACAAAGATCCAATACCTGGAAGCTTCAATACTGTCACATGATGCTGCTGTAAGAGTCAGAGAAACACTGCAATCTATTCATATTGAGTGGTAAAGAGCAGCTCTTTAATTATTGAGACCACAGGTCACCAAATGATGTCCGTCAGCAGTAGGGGGAGAGATGGGTAATGGGACCTGGAAGTGACGCTGGGAGGCAGGAGACAAGATGGCTGTTGAGCCCAACTAGGGCTACGGGGATGGGTGTGATGGCAGGGGTATCTTCAGGACCTGCTTGCTGCCCCTGGGAAGCACACCACTGGCAGGGACATCTGACCAGGTGGAAAAACCAGCTGTCATTGTCAGCATGGACCAAGGTTCAAGCAATATAGGATGCATCAACATCTAAGTGAATACCTGGTTATGCCTTACAGGCACTACGTCCGGCCACCTTCTGGCTGCAGCAAAGCGCTAGGTTTTAAGGACCTAATGACAATGTAATCGATCGGGCTGTTGGGACATTTTGATTCAGTTCCTATGTCAAATTATGGCTCGACAGGAGTTTCCCTTAAATAGTGACAGCTCAGTTAAACAAAAGGTCGCAATAATAATTTTTAAACATTAACAACTGTTTTGGGAATTAATACAATGATCTGATAAAGAATTTACTCTGTAACGTTTTACTTAGTAACACTTTATACTCTATGTGCATATTTAGAAAATAGAAGAGAATATATTTGAATCTCTGTACTTCTTTAAATAGCAATTTCAGTTATTTTACTAGCAAGTGAGTATTTTGAATACTGCATCTGGCCTCTTATTTTACAGATGAACAAACTAGGCACAGAATAGTTATTAAGTAGTTTGCCGAGGTTATAAACTGGTCAGTATCAGAGCTGAGATTCAAACACAGACAGACCAGCTTTGGTATTTCCGATCTTAACCACTAGGTTTTACTGCCTGTCAAGGTGTCATTCTGCTAAGTTATTTTTCCACTGCTTCTTATTTAATGTGTCATTTTAATATTATTGCATGATACTAAGTTTCCTTTTTAGGAGAATTAGTGCACATTTGAGGTTCTATTCTTTTATCGCAAATATTGATAAGAGACTGCATTTATGTTCTTTTTTTTTTTTCAAAAAAGTTTCACATACATGTAGATCAACCCAGAAGTAAAGCTGTAACAGATATTTTCATTCTTTAATGGATGGGCAAGACATATGTAGGTAAAATACAAGTTTTTCTACGCCAAATATCCTTCTTAAATCTATTTTCATTTTTAAATCCTAAATGTATACTAAGGCAGAATCACTGAAACACATAATACATATTTTGAGGTTCCGATTTCTAAACCCCAGAAAAAAATTCTTAATCCAAACAGGGCAAGTATTGGATGTCCCAGTTGAACGATTTTCTGTTCAGTTGCTGTGGTTGATGTTTTTTCTATTATTCTCTTTTGTGCTTCTTTTTGCCCTGCTATGTGTGTTTTTCTAGAAGAACAAAGTTTCGTTTGCTTTTATTTTCCCAGTGTTTGGAGCATTGATATGTCTTCTTTTTGTAATTCTACACATACAAAGTGCCACATTTTTTACAAAATGCCTCTTAAGCTCTATTTCTCTATCAGTGCTATACTTTATTTCTAAAATATAAGATATATTGGGGCGCCTGGGTGGCTCAGCCGGTTGATCGTCCGACTTCAGCCAGGTCACGATCTCGCGGTCCGTGAGTTCGAGCCCCGCGTCGGGCTCTGTGCTGACAGCTCAGAGCCTGGAGCCTGCTTCGGATTCTGTGTCTCCCTCTCTCTCTGCTCCTCCCCTGCTCACACTCTGTCTCTCTCTCAAAAATAAATAAAGATTTTAAAAAATTTAAAAAAAATAAAAATAAGATATGGAAAGTCAGTACATTTTATTCACTTCCACCTTTATCCACCCCTACAGTATATACTTCACAATGTTTGCAAAAGTAATCTGGAAATGTAAATTGGTATTATTGTTGTAGTCATATATTATTGTTTTAAATATCTCATGCTTGCAAATGGTATGAACAACCATAAAGACACCAATGTGCCTCCCCTTGTTTATGAAATAAAAGTTTATGAAGACAAATGAAGGTTTCTCTATAACCACCAGAGTAAATTACCATCTGCAATTATTTATCTTTCCCCACATTTAAAACTTACTACACATACACTTTACTATACATATATCTGTGTGTATGTACGTATGTGTATATATATACATATATACACGCAATACATATCCATAAACTATGTATTTGTGTTTTGCGTGTTTTTAAGCCTTATGAAAATGATATACTCTACAGACTATTTTACCACTTGCTTGTTTCGCTCAACATTATGCTTTTTGAGATTATTTATACTCATATATGTATCTTCATTTGAATAACTTAAAAGTAGTATTGAATAGAACACAACTAATATAATCATTCTCCTGTAAATGGTCATTCAGTTCCCTTCTTACCATTGCAGACAATGTGGCTGTAAAGATTCTTGTACATGTTTACTTGTCTAAGGGCATCCAGAGTCCAAAACTCAGAATGGAATTATTGAGCCATAGGTTTGACTTTACGTAGACTTTGATTTTTTTTTTTTTTTTTTTTTTTTTTTGTAGATGGTATGGACTTCTTCCCAAAATAACAGCAGCAATTTACATCCCCAGAGCAGGTGTATTTTCCAACTTCATTTATGTCCCTGTGAACACTTGGTTTTGTCAGAATGTTTCATTTTTGCTTGTCTGCTGCATGTAAAATGTATCTCATGATGGGTTTTAAGGTTTTTGTTTTACTTCCCTCGTTATTAGCGAGTGGGGCATCTTTTCCAATTAGTTTCTCGTCCATTAAGGTTTTCTTTTACCTGTGCATTACCTATTCATTTTTTTTTTCTTTTTGGTTGCTTTTTTCTTATGAATTTTTATGGCTTTTTATTCAGGATACAAAATACTTGTCAGTTATGTGTTACTGACACCTCCAAGTCTCCTGCTAGTCATTTTTATAATGTTTTCTGGAAAAAAAGGTATAAACTTTGAAAATAGTCACTGTTTCCTTTTTTATTTAGTGACTTGGGTTTTGTGGTGTCTTCTTCCCTTCCTCCTTAAGGTCACAATACTGTCTTCAAACATTTTTAAAATTTACTTTACACATCAAGTCATTAATTCACCTAGAATATATTTTTGGGTATCGTGTAAAGTAGAATTATAGCATTTCTATATGTTCCTAACAAATTATTAAAACAACATTATTGAATTTGTCTACTCTCTCCTCATTGGTTTTAATGTCCCCTCTGTCATATACCATATTTTTGCATATTTGTGGGTCTTTTCCTGAGTTCTTTATCCTATTCTTTTTTTAAAATGTTTATTTACTTTTAAGAGAGAGAGAGAGAGAGAGAGTACACAGGCAGAGGAAGGGCAGAGAGTGAGGGGGAGACACAGGATCCGAAGCAGGCTCCAGGCTCCGAGCTGTCAGCACAGAGCCTGACACGGGGCTTGAACTCAGGAACCAAGAGACCATGACGTGAGCCAAAGTCACACACTTAACCGACTGAGCCACCCAGGCGCCCCTCTTTATCCTATTCTATTGATCGAGATCTATGTATCCATTTCTGGGACAGTTTTAGACTTGCTTCATTATTATATATCATAATATACTTTGATATCTGATAATAAAGCTTATATCTCACATGACAATTCAAAAATTTAGAAGCATCCCCTCACATCAATTTTGATCAGACTCTTTTCAGTCTGAATACAGGGGTCGGCGGGGGGTGGGGGGTGCGGGGAGGAATTCAGTTCAGGAGGCTTTTCTTAAGTCTTTGATGATCAATGTTTCAGAACATTTGCCAAGCTACATTTCCAATCTTGTCCTCAGTGTCGACAGCCTTTGTTTTCCATCCGTTTGTCCTTTTCTTCAATACTTCTGGGAAGCTTGTCATTGTTTTTGGAAAGCTTATTTCCACATATCCGAGCTCACATTCTATACTTTCAGCTTGGCTTTCGCTTTCTCCATGATAGCGTTTGACCCCATATCATTTGCATTTCCTGTGGTCCTTCTTTATATCCTCTGCCTCCCCTTGGCGATTTATTTTCTTAGAGTTCCCAGTCAGCTTATTCTATCCTAATGGCATTCTGTGCCTGCCTCCTAGAGCCTTCTCTCTGCATTCTAGGATTCCAAACAGAGTCCACACATTTCATTCCGAGTCCAGCAGTAGATAATTCTCAGATCTATCTTTCTCATAATCTCCAGGATTCTCTCCTCATTCTTATGCTCTATTATTTTGTCATGTACATCGGCTGTCCTCTGTACTCAAATGAGATAGGGTTTTGAGAGCCGTCAAGTGTCGCTGTTTGCCAACAGGCAGGGTAGATGAGTTTTCGGGGCTCTGGCCGTTCACTCTTCTCACATCCATACCAACTGGACAGGTTAGTGTTTTTAGCTTCCAGTGTTTCCCAGGTAGAGCAGCCATTCATTCAGTGGAATCCGTCTACATTTAGACAGGAAGAGGACATAGTGGTATCCTCTCCGTTCTCTTACGTGTTTCTTCTTTTGTTTTTTTTTTTTTTACTTTAAATGAATGGAATTTATGAAAATCTGTCATCCCCGGCATGTCCTGTCTCATTAGACCTTTAATCTCAGAATGGCTGTGCACCCCGTCCAATGGACTTTGACACCTCTATGTCATACCGCAACATAGTAGTCACTACTCTTTGTCTTTAATCTCCCGTTCCATGCCATTTATCCACTCCCTTCAGACTGCATCCCAACACTGCACTAAACCATTCATGATAACGTACCAGTGACCTTCCTCCACCATGGCAAATCCAGTGATCAACCGTTAGTCCTCATTTTACCTGACATCTGCAGAATTTGACACAGTTGGTAAGGTCTCCTTGTTGAAACGCTTCTTTAATTGCCTTCTAGAGAGCTCTGCCTTCTCGTTCTCTTCTCAGGTTGGTGTCCCTCACTGTTCCTTTGCATTGGTCCTCATGTTACTGACTTCTTAGTGTTGAAGTGATGCAGTGCTCAGTGCACAGAATTTTTCTCTTCTCCATAGACATTCACACCCTAGTATCACTAGTCTCATGAATTTAAATACAATTTATACACATAGAAGTTTTTATATCTACCCTGAGTCCTCCCCTGACTGGCAGAGTCATTTATCCAACTGCCTGTACAGTATCTTTACTTTAATAGTCAATATCAAACCATATACATCTCAACTATTTTCTCCCTCATATCTGACCCAAAAAATACCCTTCTACTTCTTGGTTAATGACTAAATTCATCTGCTCAGGTTACCGTACAGAATATCATAGACTAGGTACCTTAAATGACAGAAATTTATCTCTCACAGTTCCAGAGGCTGGGAAGTCCAAGATCAAAGTGTCAACTGATTTGATTTCTGGTGAGGGCCTTCTTTCTGGCTTATAGATGGCTGCATTCTCACTGTGTCCACACATGGCAGAAACAAAGCCTTTTCCTCTTTTCAAAGGACACCCGCCCTTTGGGATGAAGACTTCACTCTTATGACCTCATTAGCTAGCCTTAATCATCTCCTTTAAGGCCCTGATTCCAATACAGCCACACAGTGAGGGTTAGGTTAGGGCTTCAACATATGACTTTTGGGAGGACACAATTCAGTTCATAACAATGGCATTTTCATTCATCTAAGTGCTTGATCAAAATACCTTAGAATACCCTTGACTTCTTTTTCGTTTGTTTCTTTTATATTCTGTATGCAATTTGTCAGCGAGTTCTTCTGGCTTAACCCTTAAAGATGTTTCTAAAGTCTGCAGCCCTCTCACTACCATGCCTGCTATGCCAGCTGCCGTAATTCTCCGTGTAGGAAGAGCCTCTTTGCTTCTGTTCTTGCCCATCTCTCTGCTGTTCCTTCATCACACAGCAGCTGGGGTCACCACTGGAAAAGGTAAGCAGGATTATAGCATTCTTCTCAACACTCTCCAGTGGCTTCCGATCTCACTTAAAGTAAAAGTCAAGCCCTTACAATGAACTCTCACTCTCTACAATCCAGCTGTCTGTGCCTCGATGATCTCAATCCTACCAACCTTGCCTTTTCTTTATTGCTATTTCCTGAGCATCTGAACCAAGCCCCCACATTAAGGATCTATGGTTTGCTGCACCATCCATCAGAAACATCCCCATACTCATACTCTCAGAAATCCCCTGATAGCCTTAAATAAAAAGACTAACTCTCAACATTTCCTTTCCCCCTTATCATGTTTATTTTTCCCCACATCACTGACACTTATTTGTTACTTGTTGTGTTATCCCATAATTAGAATGTAACCACCATGAAGGCATAATTTATTTCTTTTATCTTGCTACCTGCTTTATCCGCACCACCTAGATTACATGGCACACGATTGATGCTTCATAAATAACAAGGAATTAATAAATGTATTATAGGAGTAGCTATTCACAATCCTGCTTGGTACGTATGGTGGAATGAGTTGACCCCTACATTTTTGAGCATGCGCTCCTTTGTAAGAGGAGATCAGCAGAAGGTCCACGAGACAGAGTGAACTATGATGGTTAATGTTCATCCACCTAGCTCACCTAATATTGGTTTTCTCATCTTTTTCTTCTTATTTCTTGATTCTTTTTAATGGAAACTTGGGACCTGCTTCATGAGGGGCTGCTAGCTATTTGCAATTTTAAAATAGAAATGGAAAAAGAGAAAACTTGTCTGAAAGGATATATTGCTCATGCCGGGTCTAAGCTATGAGAGGGATAGTAAAGCTGGGGAGGAGTCAAGGTCATACTTTGAGTCAATTCTGCTGAAGAAAGAGTCAGAAAGGCAGTGACAGCCAATAACAAGGCAAAATAACCCCCAAAAGTGACTGGCCAGATGTCAGTATGTGAAAGCCACTGCTCCACTGTCCAAGAAAGGCAGGCTTCTCTGAATCCAACACAGAAAATAGATTATTTTGGTGCTATCTTGAAAAACGGGAGAGAAATGACTCACTCGTCTTTTGGAATGGTGTTAAATGAATGTAGAGATTTGCACCCCCTGTTTAGAAACGGAAAACAATGAATACTGTCAACTGACCAGGAAGACCATTAGTGTTGTCCTCCTTTTTTTTTTTTTAATTTTTTTTTTTTTTTTTTTTTTTTTAAAGTTTATTTATTTTTTGGGACAGAGAGAGACAGAGCATGAACGGGGGAGGGGCAGAGAGAGAGGGAGACAACAGAATCGGAAACAGGCTCCAGGCTCTGAGCCGTCAGCCCAGAGCCCGACGCGGGGCTCGAACTACGGACCGTGAGATCGTGACCTGGCTGAAGTCGGACGCTTAACCGACTGCGCCACCCAGGCGCCCCATTGTTGTGTTGTCCTCCTTTAACATAGAGAGCACCTAGTTGCTGCAGGCCAGTGCCAGTAGGTCACAAATTACTGTAGGTAGATGTCTGTGAATCTTCCTCTGATGCTGGATTTGTGGAAACACGTTCCATAGATTTAGAAGATGGATTACAATTCTCTCCATCTTCCCTTGAGAAATGTATACAGCTAAGGAGTAAGGCAGTCAAAGCAAGTGTCTAACCACAGCTCCAGAACAGACATTGGGGGACATGAAGAAGACAAGTCTAATATGTAACTGACATGTTTTGGTGAACAAACAAACATATCCTTACTTATCTTTAAATGCATGTGACTTCTGGATCAGTTAATCTCCCCTCTGGCTATCCTGGACATATCTCCAAGCAGAGTGACAAGAGGTAGTGAATTTTGACAGTCTAAGAATATTCCTGCATGGAAAGGTGGTGTGCATCTTTCTCCTATTGGTTTTTGAAACGTATCCTGGATTGTTGTTCCTTCAAATAGGTCCTTCCACACCATCCAGGGAGCCCTTGAAGGCAGACATTTTATCTTATTCCTGTTTGCAAATTACATCCCTGGCACAGACTAAGTATTCCAGGGTACTCACAATGTCTGTTGAATATAGATTTAATGAATGTGGATGTCCAAAAACTGTGGATCTCCAAACATTTATTGAATAAATAAAGGAAAAAATGAGTTTAGCATTTATTGCACATAAAGTATTTGCACCCCTGCTCTTCCCCACCTGCAAGCCATGATTCGCCTCCATTTCCAGAATCAATCACCATGTGACATACACTTTACTTGTTTATTTGTCTTCTAGCACACTCCTAAATGACAAACTGCATTAGAAATTGATGAATGCAGTCTATCGTATTAATAGAACTATGTAGAAAAATTTTGCAACATCCCCCTTGATGAGAAATATATTTGACAAAATTCAACACCCATTCATGTTAAAACATCAAATAAAATATAAATTGGTAGATACACCTTTAACATAATAATAAGTACCTTGCCCCCCGAACTGACATCGTATTTAATGGGAAACACTATAGGCTGTATCATCTTGTCCACTAAAGTTAGGAGAAATGCACGGTTACCCACTATCACCCCTATTATTTAGCAGAACATTTAAGGCATGATTAGCCAACACAATGAGATAAAAGGAAACAATTAGTGGCATTTGGTTTGGAAAAGAAGATGTAAGTCAATCATTATTTACTAACGATACGGTGAAAAATCAGGGAAGTTCTCCTTTTCCCTTTTGTACCCTCTGCTGTCAGCACACCCACACGAGGCCTGGATCTTTAGAGCAAACCACTCCTCTTTGGCTTGCCAGTGACAGTGGAAAAGGGCCAGGATGCCACTTTGCTTTGAAGCCCTAACTGCCTGCCCAAGGTTAATTTGCTTCCCCTAAATTGAAGGCTATCACACATCCTCCTGATTGCACAATTTGCCAATTAGCCCTCGTGAGGGCAGATCTGCCAGTCAGTGTAAGGAAATGAATGGGGAAAGCTAAGATTCCCGGATGCTCACCCAGAAAACTTCGTATCAGCTGCATAACAAGTGGCTCTCAAAGGGCTCTAAGTTTCTACTGTAACAAATTACTACAAACTTAATAGCTTAAAACAACACACATGTATTATCTTATAGTTCTGGAGGGCAGAAGCGTGAAAGAAGGCAGGGCTAAGATCAGGTGTCCACAGGGCTTCATTCCCTCTGGGAGCTCTAGGGGAGAATCCTTGTCCTTGCGTTTTCCAGCTACTGCAAAAGCTACACGGGTCCTGACTGGTGGCCCTTTCCTCCAACTTTGAAGCCAGCAAGGTCCTTCTCACACTGACTTTTCTCCGGTTCTCTATCTCCTGCTTCCTTCCTCCACCTATAAGGGCTCTTACGATGACATTGGGCCCACCCCAATAATCCAGGCTACTCCCCTCGTCTCGAGGTTTGCTGATTAGCAACCTTAATTTCACCTGCAACCTTAATTCCCCTTTCCACGGAGCCTAACATATGCAGATGCTAGAAATTAGGACACAGACATCTTTGGAGGACCATTATCCGGCTTACCACAGGCTCTTAGATGAGAGGCCCCTAATTTTATAAATCAGGAATCTGAGATAAATAAAAATGAGCTGACCTGCCTCAAATCACATAGCTAACTCTAATCTTGGCTGGGTATGGATGAGAATTTAAAACGCCCATCTCTCAGACCGGATCAGTCTTCACAGAGCAGACACACACACATCATATACTTTAGTCCTCCCTCCATTAAAAAGAATAATTTAGGGGCCTCTGCGTGGGTCAGCCGGTTAAGCGTCCAACTCTTGGTTTCGGTTCAGGTCGTGATCTCACAGTCCGTGAGTTTGAGGCCCACATCAGGCTCTGTGCTGGCAGAGATTCTCTCTCTCTCTCTCTCTCTCTCTCTCTCTCTCTCTCTCCTTCCTGTGCACTCTTTCTCTCTCTCTCAAAATAAATAAACTTTAAAAATTTAAAAAATAAAAAGAATACCTTACTCCATTTGTAGTATATTGACCATTTTCAAAGTGCAATACACCATATGGAAATGCTGCATGCTTTTTTATTTCTAAATTCAAAACACAACGCCTAATAATATTTTTAGTATACCAGGTGGCAGTGAAGATGACAGCAAGCACAAATTATGGAATTGAAATCTTCATGACTATTACTGCCAGTGTAACAAATCTGAGCCCTGAGACCAGAAGGAAGTTGTTCTTCTATGAAACACACGTTGAACCTGCACATGTCTGAGGGAACTCCTGTCACAGCCTTGAAACTGGGTGTTTGATCTCCAGGTTCAAATTTGAGCTGACACTGCAGTTATGCTCTCTCTCTCTCTCTTTTTAATTAATAACTGTCTGGGCTTCTTTTTCTTGAAAAGGTCAGCATTCAGTAATATCATTAAGAGACATCTCTTTTTTGGTGAGACAGCGGGGAATGTTCGCTCTCAGAGCCATAGAAATTAGGGAACTGAAGAGGTCAACGTATTTGCCAATGTCACACTCAGGACTGCCTTACATGGAAGCTCTTTCGTGATTTGTTCTGTTCTATTTTGACTCCAGAAGAAAAGATGCTGTCAACCCCATATAGAAGGCGATTCCACTTTTCTAGTTACACGGTGCTCTTTTCATCTAATTTCTTCTCATTTTATTATAACCCAGTGCTCTTGGTTATTATCTTTCACTTCCATTCATACATTGCCCCATGAACTTATCCAGATAATTTGATCTGCTGAAAGAACCAATTAGCTTCTGTATTCTCTAAAGCGGTCTCCCGCCTCTTTGGAGAAAGAGGAGGCAGGAGGAGGAGGGAATTAGAAGACTGATTCCATGGTGGAGTTTGGAGCCTGAGGTTAGAAGACACAGGATTGTTCTCTCAAGAATAATCTGCTCAGGGGTGCCTAAGTGGCTCAGTTGGTTAGGCATCTGACTTCAGCTTGGGTCATGATCTCGTGGTTCATGAGTTCAATCCCTGCATCAAACTTTGTGCTGAGAGCTCAGAGTCTGGAGCCAGCTTCAGATTCTGTGTCTCCCTCTGTGTCTGCCCCTTGCCCCTCATTCTCTCTCTCTCTCTCTCTCTCTCTCTCTCTCTCTCAAAAATAAACATTGGGGCGCCTAGGTGGCTCAGTAAGTGAAACACCCGACTTCGGCTCAGGTCATGATCTCCAGGTTCATGAGTTCTAGCCCCACATCGGGTTCTGGGCTGACATCTCAGAGCCTAGAGTCTACTTTAGATTCTGTGTCTCCCTCTCTCTCTGCCCCTCCCCAGATCGTGCTTTGTGTGTGTGTGTGTGTGTGTGTGTGTGTGTGTGTGTGTCTCAAAATAAATAAAAACATTAAAAAATTTTTAACTAAATAAACATTAAAAAAAAGAATAATCTGTTCATTCCTGCTCCAGTGCTGACTGGGATTCCATACCTATGACTCCTTGAAAATCTCAGGCTCTCAGACAAGGAGGATTGAAAGGATGCTACTGGGCTACTGGAGAAAAGTCAATCAACATAATTCTGCTGCAAATCCTGAGGTTCTTTTCTATGCACTAAAGATTTTATGATGATAATATATAAAGTACACAAAAAAATTGTAACCATGTGTGTTGATGGATGTGAACCAAATATATCGCAGTGATCATCTTGCAATATACACATATATTGAATCATTGTGTTGTGCACCTGAAACTAAAATAATGTTATATGTCAATTATGTAACAATTAGAGATATATTTTATATACAATATATCATACTAAAATATAAAAATAAATTTGTATACATACAAAATATTAGAAACAAAGGAAAATAGACATCAATTCCAACATCAGCAAGGGGAAGGAAGGGATAAGGAACAGAGACAGCTTTATTGGGGAAAAAAAAGCCCTTTGAAGGTCATGATTGGTTTTTCATTGTCATCCCAGTACTGCATAGTGTGGGGAGCCTTGAGTGTAATACTAAGAAGTGTAACTTTTTTTTTTTTTTTCTATCTGGAAAGGAGGTATGACTTAACAGATGGAAAAGAGACTTTGTAGTCATATAAACTTTGGTTTGAAAATCACGGTAATACTCGGTAGCTGGGGGAGGTTTCAAAAGGTATTTAACTATTGTTAGCCTCAATTCCCTCACTAGCGAGGATAGTGGGTAACAGTGTCCAGATTATAGACTTGTTTTGTCAGTAAGATAAGAAACTATCCAGATACTTGGAAACACCCAGCATGAATCATGCAAATCTCCAAACACTTAGCTCCCAATTCCACATGATCATATCAAATCTTATGAAAACATTTGTCAGATCGAAATAAGGGCTCTTCAGTGTGGGATTCAAACCATCCACAGCCTGGTGCCTATCTACTGCTCCAATTCAGAGACGTAAGACTATTTACTCATTCATTCAACAAATAGTGATAGAACATCTAGCATGAGTAAGGTACTACATCAAATGTTAGGTGAGTAAACTTTATTCTGATGGGAAAAGATGGTGGAGATGGAATTTTATAGATTTAGATTTTCATTATTCCAGTTTATTTTCCAAAATAAATATGTATTAGTTTATAATTATTTTTCAAAACCATACCAGGTCCATATTATCCCTCTTTTATTGATGAAGACAGAAAGCCTCAGGGAATTAAGTAAATTTCTCAAAATAGAACAGGATAAGGAAAATGCAAGCAGAATTTGAATTACAAAATTTTAAAGTGTGTAATTTTTGTTTTGGTTTCTCCAATGTTTTTTTTATCTGTGTCTTCTCTAATTAATTCTGATAAAGAAATTTGTGTTTTTAAAAATATTTTTATTAAGGTGACATTTAACCAAACATTGAGGAACACTTGTTTTTTTTCTCCTCTGTGCCCCCATAAAGGAATTTCCTGCCTTAGCCATAAAACATTGAATGATACAGTTGAGCAATGTAGTTCCTGAATCTTTGTAATTATTTTCTGGCCTGGAGTTTTTCTCCTTGGGAGGTTCAGAAGCATTATTTATACATGACATTTTGAGGTTGGTAACCCTCTTCACAAATTTTCTTTCCTTCCAATGTCAAGGAAAAGAAAATCTCTTTGCATACTTTTTTTTCCCCTTAATCTCAAGAACTCTTCAGACATGTAATCAATTTTGATCCATTTGGAGAGCACTACATCCATTGAGAAAACATGGTTTCTCTGACCTCTGTAACAATTGCCCCAATTTTCCCACCAGAACCAAGGAAGATCTTAATGACATCAAACTCTTATCAAAATGTTCTCACTCATTATGTTAGCCAGGCTGAGCAGTGGCCTAATTGTTCTGGAGTTTGCTTTGTTTTGTTTTGTCGTCTTTTCTCCTTGGGCTCTAGTGTAGACTGAGATAGTCTTGCTTCTGAGAACCAAGGGCATGAATGACAAACCAAAGGATCAGAATATGCCCCACATTATTCTAAGGAGACTGTTTCTCCTCTAGGAGTCTCCTAAGTTGGAATCTTTTCTCCTAATTGTAGCTCTGAGGCAGCACATTTGACCAACACACAAAGCTGTTGGATCTCCTAAGCTCCGGCTCCTTCTCAGTTTTCCTCAAGTGTTGTCTTTCCCCAGATGTTTAGGGATTCCAAGTTGTATGTTAATTTTTGTATGTGAAGTTTCCCATCAGATGCATCTCTCTGCAGTGTCGGCTGGAGGTAACCACAGAATGTGGCTCTGAGGCTGTCTTCACTGAGAACACTACGTGTCCGAGAGTGACCGCCAACCATTCTTTCCTGGAGTGACCAGTCATCCAGGGTACTGTCTCTTATATGTGACACAAGCTCCCACACCCTTTGCTTGCACCTGCAGGCAAACATCCAGGTGAGGTTATATGGCTGTATGGTCAAGGGCCAAGCTATTCCTATGGGCCAAACGAGTGCATTGCTTTGCTGGTTGCCACGGAGTTGGTTCTTACTCTGAGTCTAGGTCACTCCGAGGTGTGCAAACTTTTGCTGCCAACCTCAAATTTGTTATCAGACCTCCTTCGGTGTTTTTTGCTGTGGTTTCCATTTTCAATTCTATGTTGTCTATTTCATGTCTTTCATGGTTCCCAGTACCTGAATGACTCTTTTGCCAGCATGATGTTTATGGATTTATTTATTTATGTGCCATTTTTGTCATTTTGCACTTGGAGCAAGAGAAGAAGCTATGATATATTTCAGGCTGCCATCTTAAACAAATGAATCGCATATGCCCTCTATATGCTCAAGAATCCACAAACATCACCAACAAACATTGACAATTATTCCACTATTTGCTTTTGCCCTCAGCAAATTGGGTAGTTGAAACCATGTCTGTCTTTAGGTCTATTCCAGGTTGATCTCCAATCTGATATCAGAAGAAAAACAAAAATGAAGCTGGCCATAGTCTCTCATTTTCATAAGAATTCCCCCTTAGAAATATTCAGTAAAAAAAAAAAATTAAATGTAAAGGAGAGTTTAAATTGTAGGAAGCTGAGACAACCCAAAAGATCAAACTGTGTAATGAGACTCAAGAATCAGAGATTTTTATCTACTACCAGACCTTACTAATGTCTTCAAGAATATAAGTTGTCACAAAAACACAGGCAGAGCAGAGAAAGGCCCAGGCCCCCAGTGCTACTTCCCAGGCCCTTTCTGCCTACATCAGATGAGTTATGGCCCAGGTTGACTGATGTGGTTTCTAAGTAAAATGTCACTAACTCTCAAAGCTCTTTCACTTTATACTCAGACACTTACCTAGTTTATCCAACCTCTTCCAGGGAGGCACCTCTCATGAATCCATGCATCCCAGATTTGTTTGCTATAAACAAACCTAGACAACCAGGCACATTCTACTAAAAACATTCCTTAGATAAGTATTCTGCTAGCAGAAGCCATTGTTTGATTGACAGGAGGTCTAGTATTAGTAGGTTAAAAGGCAACTAGACTGGGGCACAAGGCTTCTTTCTCAGGAATGTCTCTTCCCAGTTGCCCCTCCACCACTCGCTCCATAAAAGGAGTAAATGGGTTGACTTGCTGCTCATCTCTTCCCTTCCCAGCAAACAGTCAACATGAAATCAGTTTTATCTCATGTGGGCCACTGTCGCATTCAATTCTAATTCAGCAGGTGTAGAAAGAACCTAAATTGTTACTGGCTTTTTTTAATTCTTTCCTCAAATCCCCTTGAAAATTCAAATAAAAAGTACAGAAATAGAGCAGTTGTGAGAATCATTCTTTATCTACATAGAACATATTTTTCTTTAGTTTATCTTTTTTAAAAATGTTTTGAAAAGCATCTCATTGGCTACTCCCTCCTAACATATTATGCCACTAAATGTGTGGAATCTTAGTTTTTAGAATTTCACCCTTAAAAATTAAGGTTTTAATGTTTAGTAAGTAGCACACTTACATAGAGAAAAACTGGTAATTCTCACAGTAAGATGTAGAAAATAGTTTCCATATTGTTTGCTAAGTCCTATCCTTTGCTAGTGCCTACCTGGAACATTGTGTTGAGAAGGATTTGCAAGTTAGTTATAGATTTAACAACAACCAAAAAAACTCTATGGTTAATTGATAATTTGGGTCATGGGCATGGATCTTACCATTCATGATCTAAGCTATCATTAAACATAGGAACTTACAATTAAGTTGCAGTGACAAATCTGGGAACAGTTTTGATAGATAAATGACATGACCCTGTTTGCCTGAGATAGTTCCGATCTTGACCTACTGTCCCCATGTAATTTTTCATAGTAATTTTTAGTATCATTTACTCCCAAAGGTATCCTATAAAGAGGTTATGTTGTATGGCTACCCTAGTAATAGAATGCAAGAAACTGAATGAGGAGGCATTAGATTGAGGCTCTTGTTAGGAATCTACATAAGAGGTTACAGAAAATAAGATTTAATAAGAGACCTTAGGGACAGTCAAATGTGGAGAGATGTGAGGATTACTGTGGTAAAGGATTGCCTGCATGAGTCTTTAGAGCCTCTCAAACTTGAGATCCCGGTTTAAATATCCTATTTCGCTGGGGGATCTGGGTAGCTCCATTGGTCAGCACAGAGCCTGGAGCCTGCTTCAGATTCTGTGAGTCCCTCTCTTCGCCCCTCTCCTGCTCACACTCTCTCTGTCTCTCAAAAATAAAATAAATGTAAAAAAATAAATAATAAATAAGTAATAAATAAGTAAATAAGTAAATAAGCATGTAAATAAATAAATAAATACCCTATTTCACTGACTGGGTAACCAAAACTCAGAGAATGAGAGTTTAATTTAATTATTCAGTTGCACAGCTTGTTTTTGGCACATCTACTGATTCCCAGATCAATGTCTCTTTCACATACAGCATGCTTATAACACCATTTTCTATCATTTGTGTTAAGAAGCTGTGGTGGGTTGATGAGTGTCCCCTAGAAATTTCTGCTCACCCAGAACCTCACAGTGTGACCTTATTTGAAATAGGGTCTTTACATACAGATAGCTAACAGACATATGAAAAGATGCTCAATATCACTCATCATCAGGGAAATGCAAATCAAAACCACGATGAGATACGGCCTCATACCTGTCGGAATGGCTAAAATTAACAACATAGGAAACAACAGATGTTAATGAAGATGCAGAGAAAGGGGAATCCTCTTATACTGTTGATGGGAATACAAACTGGTGCAGCCTCTCTGGAAAACAGTATGGAAATTACTCAAAAATTTAAAAATAGAATTATCCTACAAATCCAGAAATTGCACTAGTAGGTATTTACCAAAAGGATACAAAAATACTGACTTGAAGAGACACATGCAGCCCAGTGTTTATAGTAGCATTATCAACAATAACCAAAGTATAGGAAGAGCTCAAATGATGTCCATCCACTGATTAATGGATAAAGGAGTTGGTATATATTCGTTACACACATACATACACACACAATGGCATATTACTCAGCCATAAAAAAAGAGAATGGAATCTTGCCATTTGCAATGATGTGAATGGAGCTAGAGTGGATTATGCCAAGCAAAATAAGTCAGTCAGAGAAAGACAAGTACCATATGATTTCACTCATTACATGGAATTTAAGAAACAAAACAGATGAATGCAAAGGAGAAAGAAACAGGTAAACCATAAAACAGACTTTTAACTATGGAGAACAAACTGAGGGTTTATGGAGGGAAGGTTCAGGGTGGGGGTGGGGGGCTAGATGGGTGATGGGTACTAAGGAGGGTATTTGTTGTGATGAGCATTGGGTATTGTATGTAAGTGATGAATCACCAAATTCTACTCTTGAAACTAATATTACACTGTATGTTATTTGACAGGAATTTAAATAAAAACTTGAAACTAAAAAAGAAAAAGAAATAGGGTCTTTGCAGATGTAATTAATCTCAAAATTAAATCATCCTGAGTTTGGAGTGGGTCCTCAATCTAATGACTGGTGTTCTTAGAGGGAGAGAGAACACAGAAAGGCACAGACACCACACAAGGGAGAATGCCATGTGACACCCACGTGAAGATCAGGATAGTGCATCTACAACCAAAGAATGCCAAGAATGGAAGACAGCCAGAAGTTAGGAGACAGGTATGGGACAGATTCTCCCTCACCATCCTCTGAAGGAACCAATCCTTTTAACACCTTGGTTTTAGACTCCTGGCCTCCTATCCTGTGAGACAATCCATTTCTGTTGTTTTAAACTATCCAGGCTGTGGTCCTTATTACAGCAGCCCTAGGAAACTAATGTACCAGCTCTTCTCATTCACGTAGATTTCATAAGGTCATTAAATTGCAATCTTTAGAGGGCAAGGATGAGATGATGTTGGTTCATGTGTCTTTTCTTTCATGGAGGAATGAATTTCAGTAGTTTTTTGATGGTACAGCTAGAAACACAGAAAAGCCTGAATCCTGCTGCATAATTTATCTCTACTTTCTCCATCCTCTCTCCAGCCCCCAAAACCCCCACCCCAACCAAAGACAGTTTCTTGGAGAGCTGTATATAAAAGAGCCATTGTCACATGGAAAACAAAGTACTACTTTATTTAGTGGCACAGCACCATGCAATTCCTAGAGCAAAGCTCCAATAAAACTTGAGTAAAGTGTATATATCAAGTTTGAGGCTTAGGTGGGACCTTCTGATTCCCTCCTTCCTTTGAGTCGTGGGATAGAAAGGCAGACAAATTATAGACTCTGACTGAAGGAGCAATTCCTTTTTCTTGGAGAGGAATGAGGAACTCAGTGGTAAGGGGTAGAATCTTCCTACCATGGAAAAGAATACAACAAGGTCTTTTCCCTTCTGCTCTTCAAATTGAACCAGTGCCTTGCATGTAGTTGGGCACTCAATAATTGCCTATGGAAATACAAAAATCACTTCAAATGATGCACATAAAATATGTCACTGCTATCCATTTATTGGACCCAGTGTGGTCTCACTTTTGCTTAGATAAAAGGGAAATCTCAATGTGCTTTTATGTCTGTTTATTCATGTAAGCATATATAAAGAGACTATTAAATTGCAGTTTTTTTGATGGGCACTGGATATCCAAAGATGAGTGTAAAATAGTTTATGGAGGTCAGAATCCAATGGGAGGAGCACCTGGGTGACTCAGTTAAGTGTCTGACTTTGGCTCAGGTCATGATCTCACAGTTCACGAGTTCTAGCCCCATGTCGGGCTCTGTGCTGACAGCTCAGAGACTGGAGCCTGCTTCAGACTCTGCGTCTCCCTCTTTCTCTGCCCCTCCCCTGCTTGTGCTGTCTCTCTCAAAAATAAAAAACATTAAAAAAAAGAATCCAATATGTATAGAAAAACAAAGCAAAGAACTATGATACTTGAGATAGATATCATTCTATGGGTATGTTCAGCCTTCCATAGATGCACAGGGGAGATATATCTAACTCTGAAAGCCAGGGGAAGGAAGACTGGGAAAGGTGATATCTGAGATGGGTCTTGAATTACACATACAAAGTTTGATCAGAAGAATAAAGGACAGAAAGTAAAATATTTGAGGCAGAAGAGCGTTTCCATGAAATCTCATAGAGAGGAGACAGGGTTGGGTAGAGGAGCCACACTCTCTGAAACACTGGGTGTGTGTAGACGAAATAGATGAGGTTAGAATGGCAGGCAGGGGTCCTGGAGGGTCAGGAGTGGCAGAACTGCATATCTCAAACTGAAGATTCATGACATCCATGATGATTATGACATCGTCAAGCAAAGGCTGAGTGAAGTTATGTTTGGCATATTCTGATGGAAGAGATTCACTTAAAAAGTACAGTGTTACTTACCCAAAAAGTTAATTTTAATACATATTTATGATCAATAAACTATACAGAAATAATTCACCTATTTTATTACTAAAATTTATATCAGAATGAATTGACTAATGTTATAAACACATTTAACGAAATATTATCGCTCATGGTACAGTAATCCTCGAAGGCAAGAACCATTATAATCTCCATTTTACAGATGGGGAATCTGAGGTACGGGGAGAGGTTACATATCTTGCCCAAAATGACACACCTGGTCAGGGCAGGATTCAAACTCAGGCTAAGTCAGGATCGCGTTCACATACCAGTGCGTTGCCATGTCATTAATGATGGACTGCCA
This sequence comes from Herpailurus yagouaroundi, assembly GCF_014898765.1. Classification (NCBI taxonomy): domain Eukaryota; kingdom Metazoa; phylum Chordata; class Mammalia; order Carnivora; family Felidae; genus Herpailurus; species Herpailurus yagouaroundi. The sequence goes on along the minus strand of NW_024412417.1, from coordinate 34,370,839 downwards.
AGACGCGCGTGATGTAGGTGCCCCACCGATTTGGGGTTTAGTTGGGACTGAAACCCAGGATATAAAATCAGGGGTGGCCCTACCAGACTGAGAGAAGTCCTAAGCGAAAGCCACATATGAAATAACTTGTTTTCCTCTACCTCTACTTGTTCATTTTCTGGAGAGCCTGATCCAAATACCCTGCTCTTGTCATATTCTTTGTCGCTTGCAGACAGTTTTGTGATAGGTATAACCTCATCTTAGTAGTCACTAAATGAATGGGTCCTTGCTTTTTCCACCAGTTTATGTTGTTTATGAATTGCTATATCATCTTGGACTGGAGTCTGAGTTCTCATACCTTTCATAAACCACTCTACGTGTGTGACTCACGCATGAGGCAAGTATGGCTGAGTTCTGATGGGGTGAAATCACTTGTGGCATGATAGGTCTAAGCACATGGATATCCCACGCCCCGTAGAGCACATACCAGCTTTGTGCTGGTATGTGACTATCCGGCAATGGGTCTTGCAACAGATTCTGCAGATGCCATACCCCCATATGCAATGCCTTTCCTTATAAATGGCCAAGGCAGTCACAGAGTCCTTGAGGCTGAGGTCCTTGTTAAAGGCTGCTCAGCTTCAAATTTCAGCTCCACTTTGTTAGCTGTTAGCTTCGACAAACCACTGATGTTCCCAAGCCTCAGCTGCCTCCTCTGAAGATAATAGTGCCTAGGGATTTTTTTGAGGAACCAAGCTGATAATGCATGCAAAATCCTTGCTGTAGTCCCTGGCTTATCTAAGCACTTCACAAACATTGGTTACTATCATCATCATTATTATAAGTGGCTGAAATCCAAATACATTTATATCGTGTTGATTACTAGTCTGCACTTAGGGCTGAAATAGGAACATAAAATTTCGCAATAATGAAGTGTCCCAAATTTCCAAGTAAGTCAGGGAGGTGTTCATTGTAGTCTGGCTTGAAAATATGGATGTGTGATGGTTGGCTCTCTCATGGTAGCAAATCTTGTAGGTTGGTTTACTTCACATGCATCCCTAACTATACCTTCTTCCCCTATTGAAGGTAAGGGGACTCATACTTTATTTCCTAGCCCAGTGTTGAGATTGAAATAGGAGTCTTCTATAAAGAACTTCCTTTCCTAAATTAAAAGGCAAAGCCCACTTAGTGTCCAGATCTTGGTTTCTAATGCCATTCCAGTAAAAGAGAAAAGGGCACCCAGGAGAAATGGCTTATTCTAGGATTGGAATACAAAGAATACGAGATGGGCATGAAGAACCTTGTGCCAAAAGTAGGGAAGTGCTCAAAACAACAATGGGGGTGTATCAAAGGGACACAGGAGTGAACTGTTTAGCCAAAGCTAAAACAATTTGAGCAAAAAAAAAAAAAAAAGCACAAGGTAACATCGGATTATAACCCAAGGCATAAAAGAAATGTCAATAAGTGTATATGAACATAAACAAAAGGTTGGTTAAATAAATGAATGGGAGAGGAGAGGCAAATCTCTGGTGCAGAAACTAAATAATGCCATTGTGCCTTCAGCGGTAGGCTTTCATTCCGTAAGTATTTATGTATTATTATTCATGACAATAATTGTGCAATGTTAAGATTGATTGGTCCCTGTCTCAGCCCAGTTCTTACGTTGAATCTGCTTGTGCCCACCAAGCACAGTTACAGACATTATTTCTTTCTGTACATCCACCATCCATCAATGACCAGGGCTCACCCTTTCTCATGCATGAAGGAGAACTCAAGGACAGTGAGGGTAATTGTTCAGTCAAGAACCAAGCAAAGGGTAAGGCAGACATGGGTATCTGTCCATAGGCAGTCCTGGACGTGCTTTGGACACTGACAGCATCATGAGTGTAGCCCCTCAGATGGACAGAACAGTGCTCACTCAAGAGAAACTGAGCCTTCCCTAAATTCTTTTCTTTTCTTTTGTTTATTTGTTTTTGAGAGACAGAGAGAGACAGAGTGTGAGCAGGTGAGGGGCAGAGAGAAAGGGAGACACAGAATCGAAGCAGGCTCTAGGCTTCGAGCTGTCAGCACAGAGCCCGATGTGGGGCTCCAACCCACGAACTGTGAGATCATGACCTGAGCTGAAGTCGGACACCTAACCGACTGAGCCACCCAGGCGCCCGAGCCTTCCCCAAATTCTGAGTCTACTCCTCCTATACAGTCCTTCCAGTTCTGAGGCCCTCATCTGGGGCCACACATTCCGTCCCCCTTTGCACATTGTGCACCCTTCCCTTTGACAAAGCCTGGAGAAATTATTTTCTCATGTCACAGATGGAAGCCTTGCTCCTCTCTTCATATATTCCAGAGTTACTGTGCCCACCTTGAGTAATTTCTACCGATCACATTTTAGGATTTTGAATCTCAAAACCATCTTTCTGCTGCCACATCCTTTATTCAAGGCACTCAATGAACAGCTTAGTTTAAAGAGAACCAAATGATGACAGAGCTGGAAACAAAATTAGCTATTTCAAAAGCATTCCACGTCAATCTGTCTTTCCTCCTTCTCTCCCTCCAGTTCTTGAAACATCCACATATTCCCATGATCATAGTGCAAAGCAGAAAGTCTCCAGAGCCTTACCGCAGGCACAGATGAAATGCGGATGCAGACGAAGGAGAGAACACTGTCAGCTTCCGAAGAAACCTTGAAGGATTGGGAGTTGGACACGACCCAGGAAAGGGCACTCCTGGTGGAAAGAGCAGCCTGGAGCCAGGCAGGGAGCAGGGAAGCACACATCCACAGCAACTATAGCTATATGTGGTCAGTATGTTTGGGCACAGGTCAGAAATTTAGATTTTTCTGACAGTGTGACGAGTGAGGACCTGCTGAAGGTGTCAGACAGGGGTGTGGGGGGGGGCAGTGATAGAATGGTACTTGCAGAAATGAACTACTATGTATCTGACGGACAGACAGATGAGAAATGAACATGGAAACAGCAAGACTGGTCCAAAAACTGTGCCACCACATGAGAGGTGACAAAGGGCCTAAACCAGGGCTGTCGCCATGGAAATGGAGAAGAGTGTGGTCAACCTGAGGCTACGTAACAGCTGGAACCCCTTACCTGCTCACTCTGTGCCAGATACGGTCTTCCAGTTTTACCTGGATTATTTTGTTTAATCCTCATTACAAGCCAATGGGAGTTATATTATTATTACCGTATTCTACAGATAAGGAGATTGAGGTTGGATGACAATCACTGGAAAAACCCTGCGCTCTCTATCTTTTCCTAGCGTAGTCATTGAGATAGCTTCTCTCCAAGAGGGCCACCCACTGTCATTCATTTCCCCCGACTCTAATTGTCATTTCCCATCGAGGTAGAGTCTCTTCATCCAGCCCTTTCACTCCAGGCTGTGCTACGACTCCTTCAGTCACAGAATGTTGTGTGTACCATACTGCCTTTGCAGTCATCGTCAGTCAAAAAACATAGGAAAGACTACCAGTGAGAACCACCTTGCCAAGCTCGCTCAACACGAGAATCATGAGAGATGGTGACAATGCCTGCTGTAAGCCACTGGGTTTTAAGGTTGTCTCTGCAGTAACCGATAACAAAAACATTAATGAGACTTCTTTTGTCTCTCAGAAGTGTTCTGCTGTGGACAAGGCATTGCATGGTTAACCTGCGTTTAGGAAGTATAAACAACCGGGACAACCCAAACTCAAACCCAGGTGTATCTGTGCTTTGAGCCGTAAGTTCACTATGAGAGTAAATGGTGTGTGCATTTAAGTTCCCTGGGGAAAATGAGATGTTTTATTAATCTCTTCACACATCAGATTACCAGGCACTCTGTAAGTACTGAATTAAAAAGTGTTTGTTAAGTGAATAATTAAATACATGGATGGGTTAAAGAACAGATGAGAATCTGTGGCCCTTAGTTGGTAAAACAGTTGGGGAGACCATGCACTTTTTTTTTTTGGCAGAAAAATAAGCCAGTGGGTACATTTATCAGCTCACCACATGCTCCCACCGCCCATTCTTCAGCCTAAGCTTTAACCATTGTGGAGATGAAAGGGTGCAAAAAAAATCTAGAATAAAACCTAATATGAGGTTTCAGTAAACTCTAGGGTAGACCTTTTTTAAAAGAATGATCTGATTTTTTTTTTTTCTAAAACAGAAATTATGCCTAGCTTTTATAATGGCTCAGGCCTTCCTCAAGCACTTTTCTCATAAATTTTAACATTAGCATCCTTGGTGCTGCTTAACTGCAGGTAATGTGTTTTTTCAGCCATATTCTTCTCCTAGAGCTCATTAAAAGCTCTCACTCCCGTAATGACTTCTGGGCCTCCAGTCAGACTTATTAGTGCAAAAGGAGCGATAGATGCCTAAATGTCAGGTCTATTTACCGGCTGAAAGGGCTGTTACTGGAGAGGCATTTGTCTTCTGTGGGGACATGCTGACTGTGGCTAGTTAATTCCAGTCTTCCTGATGGGAAACGGTCCTCCTGAATCCAAAACTATTTAGTCCAACCAGGCTCCAGCTTGGCGCACGGCAGTCCGGGTCATGCAACTTCCCAGTGTGTTTTCAACAGAAGGAGTGATTACTGAAGTGGCCTCAGAAACTGCCCGGCAGGCCAGAAATGCCTCCTGGGCAGGCACTAAACGTGCATTTAGCATTTATCCCCCAAACACAAATAAGTGTGGAAAAAGACAAAATAAGGCACAAAAGGTCTGAACGTAGCACCAAGAAGCAACGTGGTTCTTTGTGAGACTGGGGTCACGCAGCAGATGCCGCTGCAAAACAAAAGCCTAATGAACCATTTCAGACGTAGGGAAAGGTGCAGAAAAACAGAACAAAAATCTGTGCACCCAGCACCCACTTTTAGAAGTAAATAATTACATACACCTAAAATAGATGTTTTTAAGGTTCAAAAGAGTCTATGCATTCGAAACGTTGCCTGGCTGTTAAAAACCTAATTAAAAAGCACAGCACAAGGCTTAGCACGATGAATGTCTACTCCTTCTCTTCCCCTCCTTGCAAAATGTGTAAATAAGCTCTCTGGCAGTGAGACTTCCAGACCAAAAGATACGTGTTTGCGGGTAAGTTTGGGACGGTGAAATTGTTATAAGCGAATAAAGCAATTATTACTGTTGTACTTTCCAAATGAAGTAATGTATTCTTATGGGAGATTTATTTTCTCTTTTTTAAGTAAAGATTTTGTACTGAAATGCTTTGGGAAGCTCCCAGGGATAATTCCACTATTCAAGTACAGTCTCACAGATTCTGAGGGTGGAGAATGAATGATAATTAACTCCACTCATTGTGGAGGTTTTTGTAATCTCCTGTTTTAGTTCAAGCATGGGGGGGGGGGGGGGATATGTCCTTGGGAATCTGTAGAGAAATTAGCCAAGTATGTAAAATCAACTGAATCAGACAAGGTAAATAACAAGAACGTAAAAGGGCATAACAATAATGAGCCACGTTCACTGACCAGCTTTGAGGTGAGAGTCATTGTGCTAAGTACTTCATGGGTATCGATTTGGTTAGCCTTTGTAAGGACTTGGGGTGTTAGGTACTGCGATCCTTTTTTTTTTTTCTTTCAGCCAAGGAAATCCATCATAAGACAGGTTGATATGTCGTGTCAGAGACGTGGGAAGTGGTAGTGCTGGGTTCAAATCCATGTTTTTAACCACTGTGCCATACCTTGTACCACTCGGAGGATATTGGCAAAGATGGGGATCCCTAGTCACCTAGGAGCAGCTAAGAGATTGCACTAGTCCAACCTCTTCATTTCACAGGTGAGCAAACAGGCTAAATGGGGTAGCACCTCTGCAAGATTACAGGGCTGAGGCTTCGGTTCGGATCCCTGAATCGGACTCATTTCTTCTTTTTCATATGTCCAAAGTAGAGTGGATCGTTTTTCTTCTGAAACCTATTTATCCCACCATATTCCAGACCCATGAGATCCCAGTGTTCTCAACCCTGGCTGCCCTGTGGAGTCATCTGGAGAAGATTTCAAACAAAACACGACGAAAGCTCAACCAGATCAAGAGATTTTTACCGAATTTACAGGTCCACAGCGGCTCTCATTTCTAACTCCTCGACCTTGGATCCAAACCTTCGGCATCTCAGTAAATGGCACAACCAAGTTGCTCGGGCCAGAAACTGGCCAGTTTGAATACTCAAGCCAGTATTTATCCTCGATTCCTCTTTCCCTTCCATCTACAACCAAACCACCGACTTATGTCAGGCACTGGGTAAGTGTTTGTTCAATGAAATCAGACATTTATGGTGTGGGTCTTCATTTGGAAGGGCACAATTTTTTAGGTTATATATGTTTGTGTTGTGTACACACACACCCTGTCTGGACTCCTTCTTCTATCCCTACGTGTCTCCTCTCTGAGAGGATCAAATTCAGACTCTAAAGAGAGACCCGGTACTCCGAGTGACATCCTGACCCCATGACGAGAGGGCTTGGGTCGCTTTTGAGCTCTTACATTTCTGTTTTATTCTTCCCACCCATCACTCCTGCCTTTTACATCATTGGCATATCCACAGGTAATTTGTGTGGCCCTGAGAATTCTCTGCTCTGCAAAGAACTGATAGAGAAATGTCCTTTAAAGCAATAATTCCGGCCATGTTTTAGTCAAGCAAGCAATAAAGGGCTGCCAAGATTGATTAAACAGAGAAGCCAAGCCGCGGCCTCTCCTCAGTCATGAGAGCTGTCTGTCTAGATGACACTGCCCCAAACAGACCCCTCTGACCTTCTACTCCATAGCCTCTGTTTGGTGCTGGGAATAGACCTCACCGACCCCGGGCTGTGACCACCCACATTAGGAAGAGTCAATGACAGCTAACAACTTAAAAAGTCAGAGAGCCGGAGAAGAACATTTTTCTCTTTTGATGTTCAGGAGGTCACATGGCAGGTACGGTTTTTCCAAGTTCATGCTTTGTATTTTTGCCTAAGAAATAAAAAGATCCCAGGGCAGTGCTGTCAACTACAAGCAAATAAGAACAATATATGGAATTTTAATTTTTCTGGCAGCCGTATTAAAAATAGTAAGGAAGGTGAGATTAGTTTTAATCATAAATTTTATTTGGCCTAATATGTTAAAAAGTATCGTTTTCTCAGGGGATAAATATAAAGATTATTAATGCAATATTTTACATTCTTTCCTTATACTAAATCCTCTTTCCACATGTCCAGAACATAATGGATCTTTTTTGCTTCTAAAATCTGTTTGTCTAACCATATTCCAGGTTCAATGTGTATCTTATGCTTATCACACATATCAACTTGGATGCTAAATTTTCAAGATGTTAAGTGAAATGCAGTCACACTGAAACAATGGTTATATTTAACGGAAAAATATTTTAATTGTTAAAAAATTGTTAAAATTATATAAAATTGGAAATTTAGTTCCTCGGTTATACTATCCACAGTTCAAGTGCTTAAAGCCACAGGTAACTTATAGCCATTGTCCTAGACATCGCATCTCTGGAGACTAGAATGTGGTTTGTACTCTTTTATGGTATTCTCAGGACCTTTTAAAGTACTCAGACTTATTGAATGGCATTGACTAGCTATTAACTAAAAAAGATAAGACAAATCACAGAAAGAAAGAAAGAAAGAGAAAGAAGAAAGAAAGAAAGAAGAAAGAGGAGATGGAGGGTGGGAGGGAGGAGAGGAGGGAAGGAAGGGAAGGAAGGAGGGGGAGGAAGGGAGGGAGGGAGAGAGGGAGGAGGGGAAGGAAGGGAGGGAGGGAGGAAGGGAGGAGGAAGGAAGGAAGGAGGAAGGAAGGAAGGAGGAAGGAAGGGAGGAGGAAGGAAGGGAGGAGGGAGGGAGGGAGGGAGGGAGGGAGAAAGAAAACAGAATAAGAAAGAAGAGCAAGTTTGTTTTACATCTCATAAACTCATTTTCCTCATCTGTGAAATAAGTGCCTTGGCAGCTTCCACGCTTCATCTGTGGACAAATGATTCTGGAGCAAGCAAGGTGGGGAAATGCATAGTACATACTAACCCATCTCACTGGAGATCCACAAAGCAGATCAGCATTATCATTTTCCTTCATGGACCAGATAAATAAAGAACAATCCCTGTTTCACACTCTGCTTACACCTTTGGTCTACAACTATCTATTTCTCTTTGCTTTCTCTTTTTGTAGCAATATAACAAGCACATATGAGTCTACTACCCAATCACAAGTCCAAAACTTTTATAATAGTTTACATCCCTCATCTAAGACAGTCATCATCCCAAACTCTGTGCTCATCATTCCCTTCCTTTCACTTGATATAGTTTTACAACACATATATGTATTACTAGAGATGTTATATACAATTTATTACATATCCATATAGTCATGGTATAGTGAGTTGTCATGCTATATAAAACTCTGACACTTGCCTAACACTGAGTCAGATTTAAAAATCCATAAGCCATCTCCTCATTCAATCTCTCTTCAAGCCCTTGTCATCTCCAGGTGGACAACTGCATTATTTTTCTAAATACACTGTGCCTAACTTCTGTCTTTCCTCTCTTCATCTTCCACACTGCTCTCAGAGTCATCTCTCTAAAACACAAACTGATCATATAATTCTCTGTTACTAGCATATTTTAGAGATGCTCCAAGCAATAAAGTCCAAAATCCTTGTAAGGACTGCAGAAGTTGTTTAACGTCCCTAACCCTTCCTATCTCAGTAAGACAAAGATATGTTGCAGAGCGGCTTTCCCTTTGCCCGCCGTCTGGTTGTGGAATCTGTTTCTCCATCCTCTTGAATCTAGACCAGTATAACTTGCTTTGGCCAATGGAATATGGCGGAAATGACATAATGCAACTTCCGGGGTTGAGCTTTAAAAGGCTTTGCATCTTCTGCTTCGGTTCTCTCAGAAAACTTCCCTTAGCCAGGGAAGGCAGCTGAACTAGCTTACTGGCAGATGAGAGGTCATATGGAGAAAAAACTGAAAAATCTCAGCCAAAGGCCAGAACCAAGGGTCAAACGTGTGAGTGAGGTCATTTTGCACCTTCCAGTCCAGCCAAATCTCTAGCTGAAACAGCACATATGTGAGTGCAGGCAGAATCGGCTTGGGACTCTCCAGGCTGACCCACAAAACGATCAGACATATTAAAAATCATGATTGTGTTAACTCACTAGGTTTTGGTATGGTTTGTTGTATAGCAGTAACTGTAACACCTTTGTTAAGATCTTTAAATACTGAAAGTGGTGCTCTCAGGAAGACAAAAGCCCTGGCCCTCTGCATTCACTTAGGCAGTCAGAATTAGAAGATCTGACTCAAAAATAATTATGGACGCAGTTTCGTGGCATAGAGTGAACTTCTCAACTTCGTAAAAACCCACAGAATTAAGAGAATCGTATTAGTGAAAATGCTGGCACTGTGAATCACAAGGGACAAAGGTAGTTCAGACTGGGCTCCCAACTTCCTGTATTCAGGAAACAGGCTACTAAACATCTGCAAACACGGGCCATTTGTCTTCTTGTGTCTTAACAGCACTCTTGAGACATAATTCACATACCATAAAATTCACTCATTTAAAAGGTACAATTATTTTTATTTACAGATTTGAAGCCATCCTTACAATCAATTTTAGAATATTTTTGTCATCTCAATTTAAGAAAAGAACATCGGATTTAGCTATCCCTTCCCCACCCACCATCCTTTCCAGCCCTAAGCAACCATTATCTTATTTTCTTTTTACATTCTCTTATTCTGGACATTTCATATAAACGGATAATACAATATGTGGTCTTTTGTCACTGGCATCTTTTACTTAATGTGCTCAAGATTTGTCCGTGTTATAGCATATGTCAGTCATTCTTTCCTTTTCATGGCCAAATAATATTTCATTGTATGGATGTATCATATTTTGTTTATCCAAATATCCAGTTGGACACTGGGTTGATTCTACCTTTTGGCTATTATGAATATTGTTGCTGTAAACATTTGTGTACAACTTTTTGTGTAGACATAGGTTTTTTTTTTTTCCCTTTGGCCATATCTCTAGGAGTGTAATGTCTGGATCATAGGGTAAATCATTTGAAGAAACTGTCAGATTGTTTTCTGTAGGTGACTTTGCCTTCCCACTAGCAATCTAGAGGGGTTTCAGTTTCTCCACATCCTTGCCAACACTTGTTATTGACCTACCTTTTGATTCTAGGCTAGTGGGCTTGAAGTAATATCTCATTGTGGTTTTGATCTGCACTTACTTGATGACTAATGATCTATGGCATATTTTCATATGCTTATCAGCCATTTGTATGTCATCTTTGGAAAAATGTCCATTCAAATCCTTTGACTTTTTAAACTAGTTATTTGTCATTTTTATTACTGAATTTTAAGAATTCTTTATATATTCTAGATACAGGTTCCTTATCAGATATACAATTTTCAAATATAGCTATAGTTCTTAGGTTGTCCTTTCACTTTCTTGATAGTATCTTTTGAAGCACAAAAGTTTTAATATATTTTTATTTTTTAATGTTTTTTATTCTTTTTTGAGAGACAGAGTGTGAGTGGGGGAGGGGCAGAGAGAGGTAGAGAAGAATCTGAAGCAGGCTCCAGGCTCTAAGCTATCAGCACAGAGCCCGCCATGGCGCTCGAACCCACGAAATGTGAGATCATGACCTCAGATGAAATCTGATCCTTAACCAACTGAGCCATCAGGCATCCCACAATTTTTTTAATTTTAATGAAGCTCAATTTATCTGTTTTTTTGTCTTGTTGCTTGGTTTGGAGTCATATCTCAAATTCCACTGCCACACCTGATGTCATGAACATTTACCTCTATGTTTTCTTCTAAGAATCCCACAGTTTTAGCTCATAGACTTGGATTTTTGATTCACTTTGAGTTATTTTTTATATAGTGGTGAGGTAAAGATCCAACTTCATTCTCCTGTGTGCGACTGTATCCAGTTGTCCCAGAATCATTTGTTGAAAGCACTATGCTTTTGCCTTTGAATAGTGCTGGCATCTTTGCCAAAAATCAATTTTCCATAGACACCTTGACACACAACTCTTATTGGAGTCACGAGAAAAAATGGATGAGGAGTCTTCCATAAATGGTATGCAGAAGGGTGGTGGCTCTTTTCAGTAAGAAACTGAACACAAAAGATGGGGGATTTATTAACCATCAATGTTTTCCAGGAATACAGAGCTCAGATAAATACAGAGCTGACACTGTCAAACCCTCCTTTTGTTCAATAAGAATGAATATAATAAACTAACCTAAACAAGTAAAAGACCAGCATAAACCTCCTGAGTGAGACAAAGCAGGATCTGTCTAGGACTTTTGTTGGTGTTGTTCCTGTAAAATAAGCTGAACCATCTGTTGAGAGGTTATAGCAAAGGTCAATTGTTTTAGAATCTTGAAGTCCAGACATCTTAAACAGGGTTACCTGAAATGAAAAATAAAAAATATCAATATAAAAGATGGAATTGGAGCACCTGGATAATTCAGTTGGTTAAGCGTCTGACTCTTGATTTTGGCTCAGGTCATGATCTCTTGGTTTGTGAGTTTAAGCCCCAACTCAGGCTCTATGTTGCCAGTGCAGAGCCTGCTTAGGATTCTCTCTCTCCCTCTCTCTCTCTCTTCCCTTCCTCCCCTCCCCCTATCTCTCAAAATAAATAAATATTTTTAAAAAATGGGGTGGCTCAGTCGGTCTGACTCTCAATTTTGGCCCAGGTCATGATCTCACAGTTCATGAGTTCAAGCCCTGCATCAGGCTCCACACTTATGCTGTGGAAACTGCTAGTGATTCTTTCTCTCTCTCTCTCTCTCTCTCTCTCTGTCTCTCTCTCTCTCCCTCTCTCTTTGCCCCTTCAGCACATGCTCTCTCTCTCTCAAAATAAATAAATCAACTTTTTTTTGTAAAGGTGGAATTAAAGCAAAGAACTAGGAGTCAACCTTGTGAGTCACAGGTTTAGTGGATTCCAAAAGGCTGGTGGAAGAAAATCTTTTGATTAAGCAGTACTTCTGCGGAAATAAATGAAGGCCACCCAAATGGGAACAAGCAGACTATTCAGAACTTGCGACCATATGGAAGTCAGCCACCATCACTTATACTTGGCAGAGACTCAAGGCACAACTTAGTGGACCAGCTGTATAGTGAAATAAAAGGGAAGAAAGACTAGGTACACCCTGATAGGATGCTGTTGGCATGAAGAAATTAGAATGAGACTAACTCGAGTTAGGGCATGCTATTAGTTCCCCTAACTAATTAGGGGAACATTTTTTACTTTTTTTGGAAATGAGGGACAAAACTTAGGGAATCAGGCGGTTGTTAACCAAGACCTGACCATTTGGGGCAGTTGCTGCAGAAACGGTGAGTTGGCCTGCCAGGCTGATTGCTACTGAGGCTGTGGATCAGAACTCTGTTTTTATAGTCTGAGAGTCTGGCCATTGCCTGTATGTATGGTCAGTCTCCCAGTTCCTCATTTCAATCATTAACTCACTTGCAAGAAGTCGGCCAATTCAGAGAAAGCTAGCGATCCAGATCTGCGCTGCTCAGAGATTGTTAGTCACCTCCATAGTCAACTGTATGTGAGATCTTCCTGACCTTTCGGTTGTTTTGTCATCATTGGGATCATCTGATGAGAGAACAGTTGTGTGAGAACATTTAAGACTCTGGATAGAATACAACAGTTCAGCATAATGATCGCATGACCCAAAACAAAAACAATTAATAGTCCCTATAAAATGCTTCAAAACAAATCCCAGCTGCCCAACCCAAGCCAAGAGAACAAGTATCATAGGCCATGAGGACTAACTTTAGATAGCCAAATAGCATTCTCCTTAAGCAATGTATAGCCTGTTCCACCCTATTCTGTTAATCCAAGTACAGTAAGAACTATTAGCAATAGCACAAGTGCCACTATGACTAGCTTAAAAGAAATTTACAGCAATGCAATTGGCCACCAATGAGTAGACATGTCACCCATGCCAATGAGTTGAAAGTGATCTGTATTCCGTCTAAGCGAGAGATGGTATCATTAGTAAGTTATGCAAATTAGTGAGGTTTCTTACACCTTTTTCTACTTGTTTGTATGACTCCCACTGATGGGAATAGTATCATGAACAATGAATCAGTAATCCTTACAGGTAGTGTCCTGAATAATCAAGAGTAGCTTTATTTTTGAACCTATGTCTGAGTTGGAATTTCTAGCCATGGTGATTTATAGAATTAAGGTTTCGGTACACAGACAAGCATTGGATTACTATTCTTAAAGGTGTTAGTCTGAAACAAACAGAATCAGGAATCCTGGTTACAAAGAAAGTAGTACTTGGTAGGGACACGTGAGATCTAGGAAATAATGAGTTATATGTATCATGAGGTCAAAACTAACGCCTTCTATCAGTTGGGGTACATATTTGGGTTCCTGTTAATTTCTTCCAGATGGCAAGCATTTGGTCCATTGCCCTTAGAAAGTTGTGGGAAATAAAGTTTAAAATTATATAGGGTCTGATTGATTGTAATAATTGGTTCTTTTGCATACATGGCCACTGATAAAGTCACAGGCTTATTTGTTTAAGGTCATTTTTCCATGTAAGTGCAAATGGAAACATCATTCCTTATAGTCTCATTAGACCATTCCTTATAGTCTCATTTGGTGAGAGGTTTTATAATGGGATACAGTGATAGATGGCATATCCAGCTGTCAGTAAGACCAAAGGCAGTAGCTACTGTTTGAGATAGTCTAATGATGGCATTAGAATGAGTATGTTCTGGCCTAACAATTATATAAGGATGGAAAAAGGAGAGAAAGAGCCTTTATGTGTGAATAGCAACCAAGGATCTATAGAAAATAAGGATAATTATTAGTAGATAGATAAAACAGGAATCAGACAGAGGTCTTGGTCCAACACCCTGGGCAGAAACTATTCATTGTCTGAAGCCATCTGCTTGTTCCAAAGAGATTAGGTGAGCTGTTTCCTTTCAAAGATTATTTGTGTCTACAAGATCTCAGAGTATCCTCAATTTAAATTCCCCTATTAAAGTAGGCTTGTAATTGTGCAGAATTCTGAATTGCTTCCTTAATTGTTAAGCATGAAACCAAGCATTGGCTCCCTGGCATTTCACTGTTGTATTTGTTGCTAACAGTACCTGATAAAGTTCCTTCCATTGAGATCAAAGGCAGCAGATTTCCTCTGATGTTTCTTCCAACAGACAAAATATCCTAGCGGAAGATCATGAAGAGGTGATTCAGAAAAATGTTTTGGGGAGGTACCCTTAACCACTGGTGATAGAACTGGGTGTAATACAAGAGCCCCTTGTATATTTTTTGCCATGTCACCATGCAGTAGGGTGGAGTCTAATATCAGAGATGAAATTCCCAAATGCATGGATCTTGCAGTTACCAATTCACAGGGGGACAACTGATGTGTCCCAGAGGGAGTGAACTGTAGAGCTATAAGACCTAGTGAGAGTGTCTTTGACGAAGAGAACTCAAGGATTTCTGAAAGTTTTGTTAATTTAAATTCAAGGATTTCCATCAGTCTTTTCAACCTTTTCAGAAGATTGTGGGTGATAAGAACAGTATAGTTTATAAGTAAGGGTAACATCTTACAGAATTTTCTCACAAGAGTGTCTGGTAAGTGCACATCCTGATCACTTGATATAAAAGTCGAGATGCCTCAGGCTGAAAACACAAAATCAAGCAGCTTTTTAGTGACCATAAGACCTGTAGCTTTTCAGCAAAGAAATGCTGCAGCCCATCCTGAATATAGATGTACAATAACTAAAAATATTCAAATATCATAGAAGTTGATGCCAGTTAAAATCCATCTCAAGGTGTTTGAAGTCCCACTGAGGTCCTGGCTGTGTCTCCCCTTTACAGATTTTCCAGGATTAGGTTGTTGACAGGTGACACATGACCTGAAAATAACCTCAGCTATCGTTTTAAAATTTTCTCACCTATGTTAAGATGATCGATTTGTCTGTAATGAGTAGTTTCATGAAGAAATGTAGTTAATATCCACTTGAATTTATCTGGTTTAACCACGCTGCCATCTTGAGCACTCCAGAGATTATCTGAGTGAAAGATACAACCAGATCCTTCCTTTTCAAAATCGGACGCCATATGTTGATATTTTTAATGACCTCTTTGAATCCTTCCAGAGATATATCCTTTGAGGGTTTCGGTAGGCTTATAACTTTGGTTAAGGAGAGTTTTTAGCATAATGATCTCCTACAGCATTTTCTTTAGCTTCTGTATTATCTCTTTTTACATGGGCTTCAATCTTTATAGTAGCCATCCCTCTAGGAAGTAGGAGTACATCTAAAAATTCCATAACTTGTTGTCCATTTTTAGGAGGATACCAGCAGAGCTGAGAACCCCCTTTGTTATGAAGAAGGCATCCCAGAGTCTTGTACTACTCCCAAAGCAGATCTGCTATTCGTATATATACACATTATGTATTCTCTGATCATTAGCTAGTTGAAAAGCTCTAGGAAGGGCAGTTAAGTTTTGCCATCTGGGCTGATTTTACTTCAGGTAGAGGACTATATTCTAAAGAAGCATCTTCTTAAATTACTGATAGCATTTCCTGCTTGATAATCTCCAGTTTCAGTTGAGGTACGCTCCCTCAGCAAATAATATTAGGTCAGATTTCTCAGTGGGATCTTTAATACACTGCGCATCTGTGAGGTACAGATAGCTCCCTAACTGAAGTAAGACAATCAAGCTGTTGCAATTCTTTTAGGAGCAGGAGAGTGGCAGGATTCAGGTTGTTTCAAGGGTGAAGAGTAAAGAGGAGAGAGTTAACAGAATCTCTTCAGAGGTTTAATCAGTTGGCTGAAAAGTGTTGTGTGTTCTCAGTCAATAGTAATGTCTGTGTCGCATGAGGAACCATGAGAGTAAGTGGAGAGCCTAGAACTAGTTCAGCAGAAGCACTGGTGACTTTTGTGATGGCACTGATTGATTACCTTAAGTCAAGAGGGAAAAAGCCTTTACAATAGGGTCAAGGGTGAGACAATAGTAAGCAGCTGGCTTTTGATGATTCCCATGAAATTGAATTGAAACCCTAAGGGCTTCTTCAAATTGTTCATGCACAATTTAATGAAATGGCTTTCTAGTTAGGAATACCTGAAGAAGGAGGCTATTGAAGGGCCTTCTTTAGGTACACAAGGCCTATTTATACCTGGGCTCCCAGATCTGAGTCTCTTACCAAAGACTTAGACAATTCATAAAGAAGTGTTGCAATCACAGAAAAATTTGGTACCCATTGCCTGCAATTTCCAATTAAACCTAGAAATCCTCCCAGTTGTCAGCTTGAAAGAGGTCTAGGATAAATTTGGATAGTCTTTAATCTATCAGGAGAATATTTCCCTTTCTTACATAGGTCATTTCCTAAATAATGGACTGCATTGCGGAACATTTGTAATTTATCTTTTGAAGCATCATGTTCCTTTTCTGCTAAGGCTGAGAGTAAGTAAATGATTCTTTTCACAAGCTTCCTTGTCCTCTGAACAAAGTAAGAGATTATTATGTTATATTATATTATATCAGAACTAAATCACAAGGGAAATTTGGATCTTATAAATCTTGATTAAAGACCTGGGGAAAAGTGGTAGATGGCTTCAGTGCACCCCTGAGGCATGACTGCCCAGGGATATTGTGGTCCTCCTCAGTGGAAGGCACGGTCTAGAGGCATGCTGAAAAAGGCAAAGCAAAGATCCTTTCAAATGAACAATGAAGCCAGAGGCGGTAGGCAGATCAGATGGTATTTGAATTGCATACTACACGGAAACAAAAGATAACAATTTTGTTGATGGTCTTGAAGTCTTGAACAATTTACATCTTCATCCATTTGGTTTCCTTTTCGGCAGGATGAGAGTGTAGCAAGGGCTACTGCAGACTATGAAAAGATCTTTGAGAATAAGGTTTTTAAAGCTAGGTTTGAGCTCTTCCTTTGTGTGTCTGGCCTCAAAGGATATTGGGAAAGTTAGGGTAATGGTTTGGTATGATCTATCTGAATTTTAATAGATTCACCTCCAATTCCATTCCAATTCTGATGTTGGCATTTTTAGTCCATAAGGTGTCAGTTATGATGTCAAGATTTTTATCAGAGGTATGTATTAAATATTACGGAGAAGGCAAAGGTATATCCAGAGCAGATGCAATTTGATTATGAATAGAGGAGTCCTCTGGAATTTCAATATATAGCTCCTCTCGTGCGCATTTGCAAAGTAAATATCCCCTTATTAACTTTGCAAGGGTGGCATCACAGAACAAAAAAGAATGTTTTTCAGTTAAGGACACAGGGTTACAGCTAATGGCTGCAGATTATTTGAGATACCTGCTCCTGTGTGTGCTATGTTTTCTCTGAGGAATGTGTTGAGAAAGAGGTAGGATTTAACATAAAGCAGTACCCATATCTACCAAGAATTAATGAGGTTGACCATCTATATTTATAATTCACTTTGTTTAAAAGTAGTCCAGACTATTGAACGCATTTTCCTTCCTTATTAATCTGAGTTGAGGGATTTTTTTCATTTTGGTTTTTCTTTTGTTAAGAGGAGACATTTTTTTTTTTTTCCAGTGCCCCTCCTTTTTTTCTACAATATCTACAAATGTCCTTATCAATAGGTAGTGGTCTACTTAGCTGTTTGATCTTCAGGGCCCAAGGTTATTTTAAGTCTTGTCTTATTTTTATTCTAAAGGCATTTCAAAATGTTAGGTCAGGTGTTTTAGTTCAGATAAAGGGGCTATTTCCCATTCTAATTTCTTTCTTTGAATTAGGTGCCCAATCTCAGGTTCAGCAACATTGACAAAATGAGATGAAAGGGCTGCTGTTCAATCAGCATCTCTCACTCCCACACATTTTTGGAAGATATTTTCTAGTCTATCCTAAAAAATATCCCATTGTTTCATCTTTACTTTTATCACATGGAATTATGGTCCAATGACCGTTTATTAAAAATGTTTTATGTCTGGTGTTCAGGAGACTTTACCTAGCTTGCTTTTTGAGCTTCTTTTTGAGCCTCAAGCTTAATGTGAAAAGGGGGTTCTTATAGGTCCCTTATTGGGTAGGTCCAATCAGCATTTGCCATACGGAAGTAAGCATCTGAGTGTCCAACCAACATGTGTACGAGTTGAATTCTAAAAAATTTTTATGGGTATTTGCTGGTCTTATCTAAGTTTAGAGAAATCTTTAGAATTCTAAGAATTAGAGCTTGAGTGCAAGGTTTAGATTCTATAGTTCCCTGCATACCTAGCACAGGAGAAGGATGGATTTTTAGAGGCAACTGGTTTTGGTAGTTTTAAGAGTTGGGGAAAGGGTCTGGACAAGCAGATGGAGGTGTCGACAGAGAAAAGAGATTGAAATGATAAGAGGGAAAAAGGAGAGTAGGATATAGGGAAGCAGCTGAAGGACAAGAAAGAGGATTTACTAGAGAAAGTACTTTGTTGTTACTTAAGTTTGTCAAATTCCTCATAGCCTTGGCCAAAGAAACTTTTGGTGAAGTAATTTTTTATTTAAACTTTGTTGGGAGGTCTCTGTGTACCAATCAAAAAATGCTGCCCATATGTACTGAGAAATCATATTCCTTTCTTTTCTAAGGAACCTTTCAAATGAACAATGTTTTGAAGTCAAATGCCCCCAAGTGCCCACTAAAGGCTTAATTCATACTTGGGAAAATTACAACATTTGGAAAGATAAGTACAAGAGTAAGGACTATCATGAGAGTGGATATGTGAAACAAGAGTTTTCCCAGAAGAGGAGATGATTTGGATTTAAATGATCCCATGAGAGCTGCCAATGCTGGTAGAAATGAAATGTGTGTGCAACGCATATCTCAAGACCCAAACTCATGATTGGTCACCTTCAAACACAGACTCGACAATGTGTGCCCTCTGGCATGTGGAATATCAGAGAGAATGCTCTCTCTGAATCAAAAAGGGGGGGAAAAGCCCGAAGGACAAAATCTTGAGATGGAAAGAACCTCATCCAGTTTTATTGGGTGACTTACAACAAAGTTTGTCCAAATGGGCAGTTCTTGTAAGAATGGCAAACTCATTGGGGGCGCCTGGGTGGCGCAGTTGGTTAAGTGTCTGACTTCAGCCAGGTCATGATCTCGCGGTCCGTGAGTTCGAGCCCTGTGTCAGGCTCTGGGCTGATGGCTCAGAGCCTGGAGCCTGTTTCCGATTCTGTGTCTCCCTCTCTCTCTGCCCCTCCCCCGTTCATGCTCTGTCTCTCTCTGTCCCAAAAATAAATAAACGTTGAAAAAAATGTTTTTAAAAAGAATGGCAAACTCATTGGTGTGTGAGGCTGCCATGAAAAATATGCTCAGAAGGCATATGCCTGTGTTCTACCATATGATTCTCCTTGTGACCTACAGCACTTTTAGACAGCAACCCATGGAGCAGTAACACAAATGCAAACAAAAAGGGATGAAAAGAATGGCTTGATTCCACCAATGATACAAACAAATGGCACCAATAACAAAACCCGGCTACAAAACTCAGAAGAAAGACCAAGGAACTCAACACGAAGTGTAGAGTTCAGGCCTGTGCTGACTTACCACATCGTTGTGGACTTGATGAGCAGTGAGCAGTGAGGCACAACAGGTTCTGGGTGCCTGGTCTAAGACTGGAGGCCACGGTGATGGTCAGTGCCAACTGTATTTTGGTGGAACTTCCAAGAAAACTGTGGTAAGAAATGAAGATCACTCCAATGAAAACAAACAAATGCGGTTCATTCAGAACTTGCTATAGAAAGAGAATTACCACCATCACCTGAGATGGGCAGAAACTCAAATGCAGGTAGAGTTGTGGAAAGCTCTGGAGTGGAAAACAGGACGACTTTGGTGAATGCTAATTAGAGGCAGTCGGCTTTCAGAAGCTAGAGAACTAACTAGAAGTGGACCATCTTATATGATTGATTAGAATATATTTGTTAGATATATAAGTTAGAAGTGAGGGCAAAAATTAGGGAAGCTGGCAATTATTGACCAGGTCCTGATTTGGGACTGATATTGAATAGGTTATATTTGGCTTCTTAGACGAATTGCTCTAGAGGCTGTGGGTCAGAGCTCTATTTTTGTACCTGTCTGGTGAGTGTTTGTATATTCAGTCTCTTACCACTCACTGAGTTTTTTGAAGCTGTGATGTCAATTGTATTGGTGGTGATGTCCACAGCATTGGTTCTTCTCCAATAAGGATGGATGGCTCGAGTATTTTGCCACACTTGCTTGGTAGTGCAAGCAGTGGCCTATGCATGGAAAGAGCTGGACCATGAATGATCAGGTGGGATGATGAGTCCTTCCAATCTTATAAAAAGTCCTTAGGCTTCAGCTTGCAGTGACTCTTCAGATTTTGGAGGCAAAGACCAGCAAAGGCAATTTCAGAGTCCCAATAAAAACCTGGCAATCGGTTTGTAGTTCTCATGACTTCAAGTCAAGAAGGAGGCAGAAAAATTGGAAAGTTTATTTTGAGGCTAAGATTAGTTTATAGCCAAATATTGAAGGAAACTGTAAGAACTGAAAATCTGGTTAAGGGTTGACAAGTTGTGCAAGGTGAGAAAACACAGTGCAATTTAGAAGTAAACATCAAACCGGTTTTTGCACAGGGAAACAGAAAGCTTAGCTACCAGACAAAACAAAGTTTCCAGATAGATCTGCAATTTACAGAGGTGCAAAATAGCTCAAAGGCAATGAATAGGGTCAGAATCCGGTAATCCAAAAGAGCTATATCCAAAAATGCTATAGTTTCCCATTGAAACACCAAAGGCTCTCTACAGTCCCTTTCCCCTCTTGATCAAAGACAATCTCAAAGAAAGACTACTCTTGGTCAACAAAATAAGGCTGGTCTCACTGGAGGCAGCCTGGTTATTTACATAGATGCAGCAAGAACGACGTGGTACCACGTAGGTCTTATACTGGCTTCTCTGGACGCTTTCAGAAAGAATCTCACATTGGACTTTTCAGAGCCTCTCGAGGCTAGGAAGCCAGGCCAACACTTCACCTTCATTTTCCACCTGCAGTACCTAGTGATTTGGTGGGCATTCCTCTCTTCCTGAGGTCCTCAAAATAGCCTAGGATTCCTGAGCCTGCCAGGAAGTGACCTTCCTTGCTCACCTATAAGGCTGGGAACCCTATCAAGCCGGTTGCCAGGCCAGTTTTCCCAAGAGGGACTTTGTAAGCATTGGCCCATCATGTGTCAACCTTAATTGCTGAAAAGGCTCTGGTCACATCTGACGAAACGAGCACCGTTCTCAACTGTGACATTATAGGCAGAGCCGGCCTTGATGAACCAATGCTTCCAATTCTGTCCTATTAACAAGGTGGACGGGCTCTTACTGAATCTATGCAAATAACCACAGTGCCACGAAAACAGGAGTACTCCACGAGACTTCCCAGAATTTGGAAGGGTGAGGCAGGGCAGAGAAGAGGAATGTTTCCTTTCTGTTTCACAAGGGCACAGTCTACTAAATTGTTGTGAGTGCTAGATAGCTTGAGAGAACAGAGAAAGTGCATCCTTACATCCGGAAAATAGAACACGAGAGCATCAGCACC
>NW_024412417.1:34288633-34349351 GCF_014898765.1 Herpailurus yagouaroundi | reverse complement strand
CGGTGCTGATGCTCTCGTGTTCTATTTTCCGGATGTAAGGATGCACTTTCTCTGTTCTCTCAAGCTATCTAGCACTCACAACAATTTAGTAGACTGTGCCCTTGTGAAACAGAAAGGAAACATTCCTCTTCTCTGCCCTGCCTCACCCTTCCAAATTCTGGGAAGTCTCGTGGAGTACTCCTGTTTTCGTGGCACTGTGGTTATTTGCATAGATTCAGTAGGAGCCCATCCACCTTGTTAATAGGACAGAATTGGAAGCATTGGTTCATCAAGGCCGGCTCTGCCTATAATGTCACAGTTGAGAACGGTGCTCGTTTCGTCAGATGTGACCAGAGCCTTTTCAGCAATTAAGGTTGACATGATGGGCCAAGGCTTACAAAGTCCCTCTTGGGAAAACTGGCCTGGCAACCGGCTTGATAGGGTTCCCAGCCTTATAGGTGAGCAAGGAAGGTCACTTCCTGGCAGGCTCAGGAATCCTAGGCTATTTTGAGGACCTCAGGAAGAGAGGAATGCCCACCAAATCACTAGGTACTGCAGGTGGAAAATGAAGGTGAAGTGTTGGCCTGGCTTCCTAGCCTCGAGAGGCTCTGAAAAGTCCAATGTGAGACTCTTTCTGAAAGCGTCCAGAGAAGCCAGTATAAGACCTACGTGATACCACGTCGTTCTTGCTGCATCTATGTAAATAACCAGGCCGCCTCCAGTGAGACCAGCCTTATTTTGTTGACCAAGAGTAGTCTTTCTTTGAGATTGTCTTTGATCAAGAGGGGAAAGGGACTGTAGAGAGCCTTTGGTGTTTCAATGGGAAACTATAGCATTTTTGGATATAGCTCTTTTGGATTACCGGATTCTGACCCTATTCATTGCCTTTGAGCTATTTTGCACCTCTGTGAACTGCAGGTAGCTGATTGATATGCAAACTCTATCTCGTCTTATAGACACTTAATTAGCTTCTTTTCCCACTGTAGATAAACTAGTGGTGATACCTACTCATAAATCAGATTTGAATCTTTTACTTTAGAGAGATTGTCAGCCCTTACCAAATTTTCAATTCTTGCAGATTCCTTCAATACCTGGCTGTAACTTTTCAAACTAACCTGTACAACTTTTCTCCCTTTTTCCTGACTTCAAGTCACTGAGAACCAAACCACGATTTCCCAGATCCTTATTCGGACTCTAGGTTGCTTTGTCACTGGCCTTTTCCCCCAGGATCTGAATAAACACTGCAGCAGTCCATGCGTGAACCTGGTTGCCCTCTGGACAAGCTGCTGTCTGGGTCACTAAGAAAGTCTGGTAAAATGCTCAGGTCGTGTATCCCCTGATAAGGGAGATAACTCGAGCTCTGAGTAACATAATGAAGATCACGATACGACCCAGGGAGCAGTGCTGCACAATGAAACGATTTCATCCACTGACCTCCTGAATTTCACTAGATTGGATACTCTTAGGGTTTGACTTCTGGCCCTTTAATACATTCCTTTATGCTAACATTTATCTTTTTTTTAATTTTAGGCATCCCATTTAAGAACACTGAAACAATTGACCTCTGCCTGCACTCCAAACAGATGATTCAATTGGTCTTCTAGGGACATCACTGAGAATATGGTGGCCCTGAGGTCTATCTCACTCAGCCATCCGCTGTTTGAGTTATTCCTTATCCTTGAATTGTCCATGAAGAGTCTCTCTGAGCCCACCTTGAACAAAGAGAGGGACTGACAAGGCTGAGGCAACTTTATGCTTCATATAAGTTTAGGCCGCTTTGCTGAGAACCACTAGGTCCCAACTCTGCAAACTTTCTGCATTTTTGCTTGTTTACTTCAACTGAGACCAGAATCCCAAGTCCTTGTGCCTGAGGACACAACTTTCCTGCCTCAACTTTTCTACTAGTACAACACTGGATGCAGTTCATTATGTTTCAAGGCACCTTCCGCACACCAGCTGTTAGCATGGCATCCTTCTGCTTTGCACAGGCACCTATCCCCGGGTCTCTGCTTACAGAAACTTTGCTTGTCCCCCCGCGCCCCCCCCCCCCCCCCGCCTGACACTGCTCTGGCTCAGGCTTCGAGCATCTCTCTGCAATAGTCTCATTCAATAATACCTCTCCTTACTCGAGTCCAGACTTAACTTTTTTTTTTTCTTGACAATTTCTTCAGCAAAAGATATCATTTAGGATTTGATTTTTGGAAAGTAAAATACAAAAAGTAGTCAGGAAATTTGAACACTTGATTAAATAGGATCGTGGATTACTGAGAAATAATAGTTGGTTACCTAATTAGCCAAAGTGAAGATATAAATTTAAAAGTAGGCATAGAAGGGACGTGACTATAAAGAACTCCAGTTCTTTTTAAGTGAAAAGACTTTGTTCTCTCGAGTAATTAAAGATATGATAAAGTCAACCCAAAGTATAGGAAATGAGTCTAATAAGACCCTGAATAGTTGTTTTCTAGGCAGATTACAAAGGTAAAGAAAAATATTTTTTACAAGCACTTATTAAGAAAACACCAGTAATCCAAGGAAAAAAAATGTCATTTTAATAGAAAGAAAACCAAATGCTAGTTTTGAAACAGCATATTTGGTACTAACACTCTTATTAAAAATCTTATATTTAAATTAAAAAAAAGAAATGGAAAAAAAGATTCATAAAAACAATCTTATAAATAAGCCCATCAGCCTTAGCCAGCTGTGACTCTAAGAAATACAATTCCTTTTCCATGAACTATCTACAACTTTCTCTATCCAGACAAGTTTGTCATACACTTGTCTCTCATATTAGACAAGTTATTTAGTTATTTTACTTTGGAACAAAGCTACTCGTTTTTCTTAACAAAATGCCCCCTGCACACTTCATGTGCAAAGTTGCTCCTCTCTGCTACTATCACTCCTGTTAGAGTCTCATTCACATATACTGATTCTAAGTTTTCACTACAGCCACTTCTACTGCATATAGAAAACCAGGAGACGGTGTAAGAGAAGAGTTATTCCCAGGGAATGTGTTAAAGCCGCGAGGCAGATCTTATTAGAACTACTGCAGTAGAGGAGAGAGACTTTGGTATCCCATTCCCATGCAGCACAGACAGCTGGAGATCTCAGCCAAGGAGCCAGTGAGGGGGTGAGTGGATAGGAAATTATTAAGAGGAACTTGGTTAGATACCAAAGTAGGGGGATTCTTGCTAAACTGGCTTCACAGGATTCTTACTAAAAGCAGGTGCCAAGGACTTAGATATCTAGGGCAGGGTATGAGGAGCTTGATCAGATATCAAGGATGATCCCATATGAAGGGGGGCAAATGTCAATTAACTAGCTTAGGATTCATTGCTAAAGTGGGGGCTCAGCAGGCCAAGGTCGAGCCTAGTCTAGAAGAAGGCTCACAGGAGCCTAACTAAAGTTTGGTCAAGGAAGGAGTATCTGATAGTAAATAACTGTAAACTGTCTCTCATACACCAGTATTTTCTAGCAGACTAGCAAAGTTTATAAATATACATCTCAACATCTCATAATTTTTATAATCATAAGCGTTCCTTATAGGTACAGCTTCTCAATGTGGCAAAAATGAACACGTGTATTAACAGACCCAAATAGATAGCCTCTCTGTATTAGAGAAAAGTAAAAGTCCAAAAGTATATAAAATGAAATTGTATTCAGCAATTAATGCTTCAATTTTTTCTCTTACTTAGATAGGATTTAGGTGTCTAATGAATATTCATAAATTAAGTCAATTTAGCATCAGTCCAAGGTTTTAAGCTACCAATTCATTTTGGACACTGTCTTTAAGCTGACATACTGCAAAATATAATTACTTTGAAATAAAGTTTGTCCAAATAATGACTTAATTTGACTAATACAAATGTACATTTTTATAATCTTAAAATATAGTAACTGAAATGATAGTGTATTAAATCAGCCAAAGTTTATAAATTGAGGA
Source organism: Herpailurus yagouaroundi (assembly GCF_014898765.1). NCBI lineage: Eukaryota > Metazoa > Chordata > Mammalia > Carnivora > Felidae > Herpailurus > Herpailurus yagouaroundi. The sequence goes on along the minus strand of NW_024412417.1, from coordinate 34,345,432 downwards.
AAAACATGCTTGCATAAAATAAAAATATATGTTTCTATTACATTTAATACTGACAACTCAGAAGATATAGCTGTTTTTATTAAACCAATAATATTAAATTAGTCTCATTTGCTAGAGTTACCTAAATTATGTAAACTTGAATTCTTAGAACATTTGAATTACTGCCTATAAGAATGTATTTTGAGCACATTGAAAGTATTAGAAATCTAATTTTTTCAATATCTGGGAATTTTTAGGAATAGTCCTTTATTTGTATATGCCTTTAGCTAACTCTAAGTCAATTAGAATAAAACTCTTTAAAAATTTTCTTATAATCTAATTTAGTAATACCATCTGGAAGTAGGAAAATATTACATATCTATAGACACATAAACATACATAAAAACCTAGAAAACTTATAGCTTCTATTCCAAAATTTTAGCCCATACATCAGGGGTAAACCCAAAAATACAAAACTCATTTTTCATATAAAAAGAGCTCTTCTCTAATGGGTACAAATTCTTAGTTGATTTGAGTTCAAAATTGGGGGAAAATGAACAAACAAACAGAAAAGAGTAACAAACATGATTTTCTGTCATCTTTCATTCAAAAGAGAAAAATATCTATAAACCATTTAATTCACTTACAGAGAGAGCCAAATTATCTAACTACAAAACCAAAAAAAAAAAAAAAAAAAAACAACATCACCAAAAAACAACTAAAGACTCAAAAAAAAAAAAAAAATCAAAATCAAATTCTTACCATGCTTCCAACAGACAAGAGTCCGGACATAGGACCAGGATCAGGACTCACCTTTAGACCCCTGGGTTGCCAGCCAGGAATGGAGCACAAAAGGCTCCAGATGGCCTTATTACCTGGCCGGAGCAGATGGGAATCTGGAGGCAAGGTGCCATCCTGAGGCAAACTGTCAAAGACAAAAACCAGACAAGTTAGGAGACCAAAATGAGGGAGACTATCACAATAGGAGTATCAACCCCAGTCTAAATATCTTCAGAGCACCTCTACTCTTATAGACGTTTGCAAATGAGGTGGTTTTACACCCTGGCTTTGCAAGCTGCAGAAATAAGCCTTATTTATCAAAACAGGAAATGGTTTTTCCCAAATATGGCTAGCTTGCGACCTTCGGAGAGCAGAGAGTTTTAATCTCCGTTAATCAACCATGAGCTAAAGAACAGGATGTGAAAGTGTCTTGTTTTGCCTTGTCAGCACATTCAGACCAAAGGGGAAAGTGCGTGGGGTTTTGTCACACGTGATCAAAGATCTTGAAGCCAAGAGCTTCGAGCGGAAGTAACAGCACGTGATCAAAGGTCTCGGAGCCAAGAGCTTCAAGCGGAAATAACAACAACACAGGAAATGAGACTTCTAGCCCCCCCTGAAGAGAGGCTAAATCCTTCCTCAGCCCAGTGGGCTCTTCTACATGGAATACACTTACTTTCCATGCCCCCCACCCCGCCACACACACGCACCTCCTTACATGTAGCCTCTCTTCCCCTCTTAACACTTCTATCCACATCTCTCCATTTCCAGATGCCAGCCCGCTCTATCACCCAATCCCTTCAAGGCTACTGCGATACCACCTAAATGGTTTCCTGCCTTCCTGACTTTTCTCCCACAATTCAGTTTCCAAGAAGCAGTCAAAGTGAAGAGGTGAAAACTGATTTTTTACTACCCTGTTCAAAAGTTTTCAGTCTCTCCCTGTTACCTTTCCAAAATCGTCTACACTGCATAGCACAATGTGCAAGCCTTTCACATTCTGGCTCACCTCTTCTTTTGCCAGCCCTGAGCAGACTCTACTCTCCAGCTCTGTTGAACACTTGCAGTTCCCAAACAGCCCATGCTCTTCTCCACGTCTAGACCCTTGTTTGTGTTTTCCTTTCTGCCTCCAATGCCCTCTCTCCACCTGGCTACGTCCTTAAGGACATGCGGGCTAAGTCCTGCATGTATACATGAGGTTTAGATGACACACACTCCGGGCTCGCCCCTGGCCCCACCTGTTCTCTCAGCCTTCCCAAATCTGAATGGGCTGCAACTTCTCCATTCCATACTCTCTTCTTTCATAGTACTTACTGTACCATTTGGAAAAGTGCTCTTTGCCTGTCTCTGCAAATAAATGAGAAACTCCCTGAAAGCCAAGACTATCTGTTCTTTATTGATTTTTCATGGCAAGAGTGATGGGGGGGAGGGGGGGTGGAGGGGTTGTGGTAGTGAGTGGGCATCATTCCCAGAAGTCAGTGCCTGATGTATCACAAACATGCAGCGAACCCTTGTGAGATTATTAAGTGGGCGAACTTACCGTGCGCCGTGACAATTGGACAAGATGGTGGGATGATACAACATATCGCACAACCGTGTTGGGGAAACACAACAAGCTTCTGTGAAGCAATTAGAAAAAGCCGAGGACTACATGGGGTAGAATATGAAATTGATTTATTTTTTTAAAAAATGTGTCACACTTTCACAAGACCTAATGAACGTGTGCACGCACCCACCAGCCGCCTTCGGGGTCTGGATGTGCGCTTATTTGGGAGTCGCCTCTCTTCACTCAAAAACGGGAAGGAATTCCTCTCTAGATCCTGCTTCCAGAAACAGTATCTGAGCAAGCTGCATTCTGAAATCCATTTTGCTCCTTTTTAGTTAAGCACCACGAATATCCTCCCGGCTTTCATGACTAGGGAATGCACTCCCCAGAATCAAATTTACAATTACAACGATCCTGGCACCACACAGTGCCCTGTGCATACACAAGACTTGATAACTTCTTGCTGAATCAGTGACCTGCAGAAGTTTCCCGACCCCCTCGGGAATGATTGTGATTTTCTTAATTTCCCTGATTTTCTTCTGCTGAAACATTCCGCTTGCAATACCGCTCATGATTATTCAGACCATAGTCAAAAGGAAAAAAAAAAATCTTTACCCTGAGTAACCATATTCATAAACATGAGTTACAGAGTCTGAAACATTTTCCAAAGGAGCGTGCTCTGAACCTGCACAGCGGCACCACAGGTAAACTGCCTTTTAAAGAAACTGCATCTCAGCAGAAGATATTCATGAGAATACGGAAGTCCTGAGGTTGAACCTGTCTGTCTTAATTTGGGCTCCCCCAGAAGCAGATCCTGACACAGGGTTTATTGCAAATAGACGTGGAATAAGATCCCAGGAAATATCAGTAAGGGGATGGAGAATGGGGACAGGCAAGAAGCAGCCGCCGAGAGAATATCCTTGTGGGAGACCGGGTCTCAGCCTCCAGGAGGCACGGTGGCACACTTCTCAGAGATCGTGGGAGGACTGAGAAATCTGGGATATGTCACGCACTAATTCCCATTGGACGAGAACGGCTCTGGGGATATTAATGCCGCAGCATCTCCAGCCCATCTGACATCAGGCCAAGCATGCTAGCTTGCCAGAGGAAGCCCTTAGAACACCACCGGTCCTTGTAGCCTGAGGCAGTTTCCCCAACCACCGAGTCCTCAGGAGACTTGGGCGAGGAACACGGGCAGTGTCCGTAACTACACTTTGTATAGTCAGGTTCTGAACCGCAAGATGCATTCGCAGAACTTAGACTCAGTCGCACGTCAGTTGAACGCAGCCAACTGCACCTGTAACAGGCTGTCTCAGCTCATACCCAGCAAAAAAGAATTACGAATTTCTTTAGCTTCGTTACATTTCTGCAAGGTGCCATGCAGTAACTGGAATTCTAAACTCTTCTCCAAAATTTTCTGCCCTCCTTTTGTGCCTAAGGGAGTCTAGTTCCCTCAAGCAAATTAAGCATGCTTATCCTCTCCCTGGAACCTTGATCCAACCCACCCTTTCAGAAGCAGATCCTATAGTGAGCAGTCCAGTGCGGGGGAATGTGTTAAGGAAGTACTCCCACAAGAAACCAGGAGGGGAGGAAAGGAAGCAGAGGAGGGAAGAGGAAGAATCCAAATCAGGCTGTGATTTCCATAAAGCCCCAGTCTGCAGCCTGATCTCGCAGAGAGCTCTGGAGTATAAGCTGCACTCCGGTGGTGGTCTTGTCTTAAGACGACAGAGGAGGGCCCTTGCATTCCTACAGTCACCCAGGATTAGTAACAGCCTGCCCTGAAGGAGTGTGAGGCCCCAGTGCCCAGGCACAGTCCTCTCGAGCAAACAGGAAGAGGCTAAGAGCCAGTAAAAGGGATCTGAGGGCACAGTAAGTTCACTCCTCTGTCAGAGTCTTGCATTTTCTGGACAGTCACAATTTCTGGGGGAAAGAGAGTTAGTGGAATAAGCTAATCTCCTGTGGCTGCTTTGGTCCTAAGACCACAGGTGGTACTGACCCTCTCCTTTCTCAATCCCTCTTGTAGATTGCCCTTAAGCTTTGGTGGATACTTCTCACATTCATCTCTGAGGAGCCTGGGCCCCCAGTTGCCATGTTTTATGAGACCATAGCACAGGAGTACCAAGAGATGCCCCAGTGGGCTTCCTGAGTGCCAAACGCTCACTGCCTGATCCCATTATACAGCAGCAACCCCTGCTTATGCCCCAGTAACTTCCCTCTTTCACCCTCTCCTGATGCTACAGTCCTGCTGAGTTTCAGCCCAAGATCCCACCTCTTCCATGAAGCCTTCCAGATGCTTGCAGACCTCAGAGCTTTCTTCTTCCCATGACTCGCAGAACTTACCTTAGGGCTCTCGTTTGGCCTGAATCACATTTCACGCCGTGATTCCTCATTACAGGGTCTTTATTGACTTGGGACAGTATCATTTGGTCGACTTCTGAGGGTAAGTCTTGTCTTTCCAGTGGGAACCTGAACAGTATTTACCGGCTACCTCCAGGGCCCAGCACGGACTGTGTGCATCCCGGGGCTTAGTGAGCACATGCTGAGTTCGCAGCTGAACAGCTCACAGTAGAGCACCTCAGCACCCTCGGACTGGACCCTGATTCTCTCATCAGCAGTCTTGCTTCCCAGAGTCCCCTGATTTATTTGGCTTTCAATGACACTCTCACTCAGTCCACACTCATCTTTCAAACAAGAACAAAGAAAGACAGTTTTGATAAATGTAACTCTTTCACATTTTGAGGCATATATTTTTAGATATTTTATTACAAATGACTCACAGATTGAGCCATAAATTCCCCCCTCGCGCCCCCCCCCCCCAGAGAAATCTTCTCTTTTGTGGTACTGTTTCGACCTTGGTGTTGACAAACGTAGCTTGTTTGGGGATAGTGAGTATTTGTGAAGAAGGCGTAGAAGACATTTTCAATAATCACATAAAAAAATCCATTTAACTTACACTCAACGCCTCTTTGGTGCCAGGAATTGCCCTAGGTATTTCATACAGACTGGATTGTCTAGAAATTTTTTTTTTTTCCCTCTTGTTTCTGTTGCAGTGTTTTGAAGCATGGCATAGCCTCTTGTGGAAGCTTAAAGAGAGAGGGAAAAACACAAGTCACATCATTTTGCAATTAATTGCTTCTTCTGGGAAGGCTCTTCCTTGTAAATTGTGGTATTTATCTCGCTGTATTTATTATTCCTGATTGTTTCTGTCTTGTATACTGTACGCAGAAACAGAAAATGTATACAAAAATAGAACTAATCTTGACTATGTGACTCCAAGTATGTCATCTACTCCCCACAAGCAGTACTGGAATGAAATCAAGTATTTATAGGACTAGTAATAAAAGGTAAGGTACATCTGAATGCTTGCTGTGGGCCAGGCACTCTGTACAGTACTTTATACACATCATCTCAGTCAATACTCATAGCAAGTTCCAGAGACAGGTGCTATTAGCTCTGTTTTATAGATACAGATATTAAGGCTCCGAGAGGCTGAGTCACTTCCCAAAGCTCACACAGCTAGTAAGTATAGGGGCTGAAATAACACTGCAGAGGGCAAAGAGCCCTGGTTCTCTACTTGGAGAGGACTTACTGAGGCCTATTCTCAGCCCTGGTCTTGCCAGCCAAGGGACCAAAAGTAAATCACAAACACTTTAGGCTTCCATTTCTTCACTTACCGACTATAACCCCGGACTGTTATTCACACCTGTCCACCCATCCATTTGTCTGTCTTCGAATGTTTAACTTTCACTGCTTTTTATTTTGTTTATGAGTCACTGGAAGCTCTCAAAGAGCAGGAAGTAGGTCATGCTCATATTCATGCGTATAGCTCCTAGGCCACTGTTTCATATACTTAAATTGACTCGTTTAATCCTTAAAATACCATAATGAAGGTTTTATTTTTATCTGCACTTATTTCACACTTAAGAAGGTTACTAGACCCCAAAGAAGATTATATTAAAGATGTCAGATGAGGGGCGCCTGGGTGGCTCGGTCGGTTAAGCGTCCGACTTCAGCCAGGTCACGATCTCGCGGTCCGTGAGTTCGAGCCCCGCGTCAGGCTCTGGGCTGATGGCTCAGAGCCTGGAGCCTGTTTCAGATTCTGTGTCTCCCTCTCTCTCTGCCCCTCCCCTGTTCATGCTCTGTCTCTCTCTGTCTCAAAAATAAATAAACGTTAAAAAAAAAAAATTAAAAAAAAAAAGATGTCAGATGAAATGATGTCAGATGAATCATCTGGCTTAGAATCCATGTTCTTAAAGTTACTATGGTATACAAGAAAGTAGTTTACTTCTTTTTAAATCCACATCTAGTTCAGAGTAGGTTTTTAAATGGCTTTCGTCTCCCCTTTCATTGGACTCTTTCACTCTTGTTTCTACTCTGTGATCTGTTTTTAGTTTTGTGTAATCAGAGATGTGATTTTCATTGCACTCGATTTGAAAAATCCCAGATGTTGGGGCACCTGGGTGGCTCATTGGTTAAACGCCCAACTCCCGGTTTCGGCTCAGGTCCTAATCTCATGTTTCGTGGGTCCAAGCCCCACGCCGGGCTCCACGCTGATGGTGTGGATGGAACCTGTCTGGGATTCTCTCTCTCTGCCCCTCTCCTGCCCACGCTCTCTGTCTCTGTCTCTCTTTCTCTCTCTCTCAAAATACATAAACTTAAAAAATTTTTTAATTAAAAAAATAAAAATCACAGATATTAAATCTCATATATATATTAATACTAATTTCTCGTTGATCTTTTTCTTAGGAGCAACATTGAAAGAAAAATGGCTTCCTGTAATTTTCAAGCTTTAAAGCCTTAACTGTGAAGGGTAGCAAAATTTGGCCACCGCAAAATATGCCACTTCAGCATATGGATTATTTCAGACTGAAGGCAATTAAGAAGGACCAGACCGCCCTCCCCCCAAAAGAAGAAGAAAAAAAGCTCTCTGCTTTTCTCCTATTTGCCTAAAAGCAAGACATAAAATTATAAAAGTGTCTCCTTTACCCTCTGTACCAGAAAGGACAAAAGTTAATCACCATAGACCATTTTAGTCCCTTCTCAGCCTGGAGGTGGCATGAGAGAAAACCAGATGCCAGACTGTGGTGACTAGCCTTTTTCTGCCATTAGTTTCCCTTAGAGTTGTTCTCACACAATTTGCTGGCCTGGAGACCCACAGTCCTTTTCCTTTATCTCGTCTCTTCCCTAAAAATACCTTTCCTTGCTAAGACCAGGTTCTAACCACAACTATGAGTCACTCATCTCCAGTTTCTCCTACGTATACATAACATAAACACGTTAATAAAACTTCTCTTTGTTTCTCTCCTGTTGATCTGCCTTTTGTTACAGAGCCCTGGTGTGGGGTGGAGAGCCACCAGTCAAGAAAGAATTCTTGAGCCATTTTTGTTGCAAAAAGGCCCCGTGAGCAGAAAGAGCGCACTGGGAGTGTGAGGAATAACTGATTAGGTACTTTTTAGTTAGTGGGGGGTAGGAATAGCCTTAAGTCTCTAAGGAATTTGGAAGCAAGGTTTCCAGGACCCTGAGGGGCTAGCTGCTGTTAAGATAAGGTTATTTACTCCTATCTAGTAAAACATTAGTCATGAGACCCTTCCGATGTGTATCAGTGGGCCGTATGTTTGAAGGACGATTGCTAACATATATGGGGTGGAGGGGATATATATGGTTATCAGAGGGAAGGAACACTGACCAGAGCGAAGCTCTGGTGGTGAAACATTAAAGGAAGTCCTCGAGGTAGCTGTAGGGGTGTTACAACCTGTGTGCTTCAAGAATCCTGCCTGGAGACTATGAGCCGCGGCGAAGTCCAGCCTTTTTTCCCTTGTTCCCCCATCAAGCCTTCGCTGAAAACCTAGAAGGGTGAAAACATAAATATTTGTCTCCTCCCCTACAAATGCAAGGTCATAATCTCACACAGGTCCAGGATGAATGTAAGTAACAGATACAAGAATCTGAATGACTATAGATCTTGCCTCTTAGACTATGAGAAATCCAGGGTTTAGATGAAAATTAACGCACATCTGAGAGACACAAAACAAACACCATGAGCATTAGGTCCCAGATATGCTAATTTGGCCCTAACAGGACACAGAAAACATAAAATACATAGGGACTGAAAAAGGTTGCTAATTCCCTAAAAAGAAAAGCAAGAAATGGTTCAAGAATAAACCTAAGTGAAGTACCATTTTAAAAAATAAGCTCTCTTAATTTTTTTTTTAAAGGAAGCAGTAAAGTATCTGAAGAAAACTAGCCAAGTAGGCATCTCATTGTGAAAATCTGAAGGTATAATCAAAGAATCTCCAAAACAATTTCTGACAATCAACCCCCCCCCAAAGATTTAGATCAAGAAACAAATGAGTCCAAACCTAACATAGAAACAGATTCACTTTTTAAGGTGACTTTTATCATTTACTTAAAAATCTGCATCAGGAAATATAAAATGGATATTCACCAACCGCCAAATGACTACTTCCCCACAAGTTCTGAACCCACTGCAGCTCATTGTTACAGTCATTACCAAAACCATATACACATACCTTCTTCCCAGCCTTCCAGCCATTGTTTTGGGGTTCACTAGGAAGACATGCCCTTGTGGCCACAAGTTAAACAAATTCAGAAGACAATGGAATGGAGTGAATGCAGAATAGAATAGAATAGAATAGAACACAACACAACAGAACCGAATGGAATGGAATGGAATGGAATGGAATGGAATGGAATGGCATAGAAATAAAACAAAATTCAAGCATACAATTTGAAACTATGGGAATAATATGCAAGGTAAAGACAGATGGTAGAGAGACAATTGCTAGATGATAAATAGGTACATAGATGATAGATAGACAGATAGATAGATAATAGATAGATAAAGAAATACAGAGGGGCACCTGGGTGGCTCAGTCAGTTAAGCTTCCGACTTCAGCTCAGGTCATGATCTCACGGTTCGTGGGTTCGAGCCCTGTGTCGGGTTCTGTGCTGACAGTTCTGAGCCTGGAGCCTGTTTTGGATTCTGTGTCTCCCTCTGTCTGCCCCTTCCTTCTCCACTTACACTCTGCCTCTCTCTCTCAAAAATAAACATTAAAAATTTTAAAACAATAAATAGATGTGGAGAGATTTCAATAAATTTATGTTTAAAAAGGCTGGTCACAGTATTCTCTCAGAATGCTTAACTTTGGAAATTGATACTCCTAGGCTGTCCACAAACCAGAGCAAGTCTGCAAACTGTCCACCACCCCCCTCTGAGGAGTACTGATATTGAGAGTAAGTCTTCAGAAACTTACGACAGTCTAGCAGAGAAAGCTCATGCCTGTTGAATCTAATTATGCCTTTTAATTTTTGCAGCGATTCATTTTTACGGTATTTTATAAAGGAACCAGACTGTGATGGATTAGAAATGTAAACAATAAGACTGCCCCTTTTCCACGGGTAGCCTGAGACGTGTGTAATAAAGTTAGATTTGGTCAGGGGATGCCATGGATGCCTCGCCTCTCTGTGGCTGTACAAATCCCTGCTTTCACCTTTCCAGGAACTGTAATTGTTCCCTCGCACTGTAAGAGAGGTGAGAGGAGCTGAGTAGGCTGTGGAAAAAGGGAACGTGGCCTTCCTGCCTAGCAGCTACCAGCTAGAACCATAAACGAGCTGAACCCTCAGAATTCTGCAGGGGGCACGAGGCCCCCAGCTTGCGCATTTACACCAATTGTCCTAAAGTTATTGTTCTTGCCTCTGCACACGGTTCTTCAAAATTTTGTCCTAGACTTCATTCAGTCACCCACAGACACCACAAGATAACCTCTCCTTTGAACTCCTAGGCTAATGGGCAGTGGATATACGGGCCCCTTTCTGGCTTTGGGGAGTTAAGACAGAACCCACGATTCGCTCCCTTGTTTTGGTGGCATTTATTATATGGATGTGGTTTGCGGTCTGTGTTAGGGCTGAGCGGATTCCCAGTGGCTTGTGCGTGCACTGGAAGAGCTCAAAAGTGTACAGAGCTAAGATCTTTCTGCAAAAACAGAAGCTGTAAGCCTCAAGGTTACACCCCCCCCCCCCATACAGGCTGCTTAGCTCCAAACCACAAAAAAGTACAAAAGGTACTTTCTCAGATTTGTTTACTTTTATGTCAGATTTTTTGAGAAGAGCTGAGGGTTAACTCCCAGATTCACTTCTCGGAAAATTAATAACAATTCATTGGCCTTCGAGAGCATCTGCCTGGCACCCCCCGTCCCATAGTCCTACTGCTTGGTCCACTTGTCGCAGGGCCCATAAGACCTATAACACATCAAATCTCTGCTAATTGCCAGATGTCACAGCCATTTCCCTTCTAGATTGACTCTCCTCCTGGCAGCAAATAAAGCCTCTTCTTTTCTCACCTCTACATCCTTCAGCAAGAGATTTGTGTCAGAATACAGTCCCTCGTGTTGCCAGCCAGTGTTTTCTGCAGAAGTCCTTTGTGTCCATGCTGTTTGTGAGCTGGGATGTACGCCCTAATATTGAGTTCAGTGCTGCAGATGATGCTGATGTCGAAAAGGACCTCGGGATAGAAGTGAGAGTGTGTCCCCCAGGTGTTAGAACAACTAGAAGAGTTTAAAAGCTCACTGGCTGAGCCCCACCTTCCAGTGATCTGTAGCCCCCGCGTCCATCCCATCGCGACAGTTGGAAGTCCCCAAGGACACCTGTAGCTAGTTGTGTTAAAATTGACACTGTTGACTGACAGAGGTTTAGGCCAGAAGGCTGCCTCAGAGAGGAGAGGAGTAGTCTGATTTAAAGATGGAAAAAAATATGAGGGAAAACAGAGTTCTAAAAACTCACGTTAATATTTTAAAATAGAAGGAAAATTAGGTGAGCGCCAGTTACCTTCCAAATGAGTTTAAAAGAGAAAGCGTTTCTTTTTTTTGAATGTTTATTTATTTTTGAGAGAGAGAGAGAGAGAGAGAGAGAGAGCGAGTGTGAGCGCACGGGGGAGGGGCAGAGAGAGGGAGACACAGAATCCGAAGCAGGCTCCAGGCTCTGAGCTGTCAGCACAGAGCCCGATGCGGGGCTCGAACTCATGAACCGTGAGATCATGACCTGAGCCAAACTCGGATGCTCAACCAACGGAGCCACCCAGGAGCCCTGAGAAAGAAAGAATTTAAATGCATAAGTTGCACATAATATAAATGCATGAAAAGAAAACTCTGGGAACAGGAACAGTAAACCTGTAGGGTAAAAGAGGAAATCCAAAATGTGTCCAATGTACCTTTTATTGTGAACAACCTGGCGGTTTCTATTAAAAAGAGCCTCTTCTAAATTTCAAAATAAAATACACTTAATTATAGCCTTTGTAGAGAAGAAAAATTCCTTCCTCTGTCCTTCAAGGTCTTCCAGCCGGACTAAAAATTAAATTGACATGAGACAGATTAACGGGAGAAAAAAAAACCCAACGTTTTATTATGTGCCCATGGAGACCCATTACTGAAATTGAGACCTAAAGAAATAACCAGAGAGGGCAGTTTTCATACTTTTTAGGAAAACAGACAAGAAATCTGTAAGGAATTGACCGGACAAAGAAAACAACTTTGTGAGCTTCAGTTAGTGAGGAATTGTAAACAGCAGGTGGGCTGGGGTAGTAACTTAATAAAAAGTAACAAAAGTTGTTTATACAGCCTTCTCTGCTCTTAAATGCCCCATCTCTGGTGACAAGGATGTCCCTTTACCTCCTGGTACAGGAGGACAGCTTTCACAAGGGAGATAGATCTCCTGCTTTGGGGGGGAACAGCGTGGGGGGCAGAGTATCCTTCCTGCACAGGCTGTCTCTTAAGAAACTTTTATGTAAAATAATCAATATTCCAAAATGGCACATTTTGGGGTGGACTGCCCTTGGCTCCTACACCTACAAAGATGTGTTTAATATAACAAAATGAAAACATGCATTCAAAGTATAGAAAATAGTGCCAAAAGAGTAATTAACCGGCAAGAATCTGGTAAGTCATGTTATTACTATCACTAACTAGCACAAAACCTACCCTCAAATATGTATTAAACAAATAAATATTTAAAAGCCATAAAAAGGGAGAAGGAATATGACAACACAAAATCATGAATAAAACAATGAAAAGATAAAATAAGATTTGTATGAGAATATGATAGCAATATTAATAATGCTTTGGGAAAAAATCAGAGTGTATGTTGGAATTTAACCACTGGTTAAAAAACTGGAAAGTATAACAATTAATAAAATTTGGAATAAGAAATGAGAAATCTAGTCATTTACCTGTACCTATATAATATCTATTAGTTTATTGTGTCTACAGTGATTCAGTTCAGTGTCTGACTCCCTAATAGACTGAGACTTTCATGGGGATAGTTGGTGGGTTATGCTCAGACTCTGGTTTCCCACATAACAAATGCCTGGTAAATGCTTCTAAATGAATAAAAACGGGGGAAAAAAGAGATTTTGAAGACACAGGACAAGATCAAGAGATTTAAATCAACATAAAAGGTTAATAGTAACTTAAAAATAAAAGCGCTTGGTTCTGACAAATTTACTGGACAATGTTTCCACACATCTGAAAAAAAGAAAAAGAAAAAAGGATAAGAGTGAACAAACGATTATGCTGGAGGAGATAATATATGCCAGGCACCAGGTTCAGACTTTACAATTTTAAAAAGGGAAGTGTGAGAATCAAAACAGAAGACATTGAAATATCAATGTTTGTGGGTGATATGATTGCATAACTAGAAAACAAGAGAAAAGTAAACCCAAAAGACAAATTAAGCTCTTTTTGCTGTAGGATGAAAGGAAACACCAAGCACTGCAATTAAATTCTTAGGCACTAGTGGTAGCTAGAATATGAAATAAATGAAACCCATTCCTGGCAGCAAAAAACTGAGTACTTAGGAAGAAATGCATTAAGAAACAGATGTTCATCCAACACACACACACACACACACACACACACACACACACACACACACCACACCACCCTAAATGCACAAGAACACACACATCGATGAAGAGATAAAGTCTCCACAACATTGAAAAGACTTTAAAGTATCTGTATTATTCTAAGTGCCGGTCCATTTCAGTGATATCATTTCTGAGTCCTACCATCCCCCCAACTACACTCCATCCTAACTTTCACCACCAGATCCACGATCCTAAAATAGAAATTTATGATACACCCACTGGGCCAAAACTTCCTCATCCACCAGACCCCGATCCTGCCATAGCACAGAAAAAGGTCAAAATCCAAAGTCATGAACAGGTATCTCCACTTACTTCTTTCAATTTATAATTGGTTTTTGAGATTTTTTTTAAATTGTAGAACGCTCAGAATGAGATTTACCCTTTTAACAAATTTTTAAGTGCATGATTCAGTAGGGTTAACGGCAGGCGCAATGTTGTAACAGCAAATGTCTAGAACTCAACTCCTCTCGTGTAATGGAAACTCGATGCCGGTTAAATAGCAAGTCCCCATTCTGCCCCTTCCCCCAGCCTCTGGCAGCCACCATTTTTCTAGGAGTTTGACTATTTTAGATTCCTCCTGTAAGTGGAATCACACGCGATTTATCCTTTTGTGACTGGCTTAGTCCACTTAGAATAATGTCCTCCAGGTTCACCCATGCTGTCACACTTAGTTTCTACATTCATTTTCTGACTTCTCCGTAGTTGCCTATTAACTGACCTCCAATGACCACACCACATGCTCCCCACCCACGCATTTTTCTATTTGTTTCTTCTCACGAAGCTTTCCCAGATTTTTCCAACTTGCGCGACCTATCCTTTCATCATACAATATGCACTGCCACTTACTGAAATCTTACACTTCCTTGTGACATTTCCTGTGGGCTTTACCGGCACTGAAATATATCAGTCTGTGTGTTTCTGTCTGTATTTCCAATTAGGCTAAACACGTATCCCATACAACATTTATAGCCTTCACAGTATTTAGTACAGTGTCTTTACACATAGTAATTATGCAGTAAATATTGTTTAATCGATTGGATGGTTGGAAACTCCTCAAGGGAACATTTAACTTACCTTAATATCCCCAAGGCCTAGGAAGCACTTGACATATAGTAAATGCTCAATAACTATTGTATTGTGTATGGGGAGAAACAGAGAGACTGAGATCATTTGCTGAGACCGCACACAGAGGTCAATTCTCAGTTCTCTCCTTATTTGACTTAGCAGAGGCATTGACCCAGCTTCTGGCTCCTTCCTACTGAAAACATCTCCTTCACCAGACTTTAGGACATCCACTTTCTCAGCTTTCTTCCTTTGTCACGAGCTGCTCCTTCTCAGTCTTGCTTTCTGTCCCTTTGTCTTCTCCCAGCCTCTTCCACCTTGCAATGGCTCAGGACTCAGTTCCTGGTCCCTTCTTTCTTCCCCGCTCCTCTCCTCTCCTCCCCTCCTCTTTTCTCCTCTCTTCTCTTCCTTTTTCTAACACTCCATAGGTGACCTCATTCATTCATGCCTTCAAAACACCCATATTCTGAGCACTGCTGTATTTAAAACTCCAGCCCTGACACCTTCACTAACTCCAAACCTATAACGTCCTGATCCCTCCCTGATATTCCCACCTGGACGTCTAACCGTGTTCCAGATGGAACACATCCTGAGCTGAGCCCTCAGTCTGCCTCCTTGCACCTGGTCCTCCAGCAGTGTTCCTTGTCTCAGTTCAGAATGGGAACATCGTTCTCCCAGGACCACAGGCATTCCTGACTACCTCATTCTCTCACATCTCAATCCATCAGGAAACACTTCGGGGCCCTACCACCAAAACGCATACAGATGCCAACAACTTCTCACCTCCCGTCCGTCCATCAGTGTGATCTGAGCTGCTATCATCGGTCACCGGGGTTGTTACAACAGTGGCTGCATTTGATTCCCCACACAGCAGCCAGGGAGACCCTTTCGGAATGTAACTCAGATCGTGTCACTGTGCTTTCGTGACCCTGTACCGGCCCTCCACTTCACTCAGGGCAAAACTCGAACGTTTTTAGGAGGCAATACGCAACTGGACTTCCCATGTACTTTTCCGACTTCATGTCCCTGGAGACTAATTTCCCCATGGCCCGCTCCCCTCGCCCCACAGTTTCCTCCTTGCTATTTATCCCAGTCATCTCTTCCTTCATAACAAACTTCCCCCAAATTAAGTGGCCTAATACACTTTGTTATCCCTTGGTGGCTCTGTAGGTTGGTTGACTTTGGCTGGGCATTCTCGCTTAAGGTTTCTTGTGGGGTTGCAGACCACTGTCAGCCAGATCTGCAATCACCTGCTGGCTCAGAAAGGCAGGCGTCCAAGATGACTCATTCACATGACTCACGGTCGATGCTCGGGTCTGAGCTGAGGCTGCAGGCCAGAGCGCCTCCATGTGGCCTCTCTACGCGCCCTGGGCTTCTCACAGTGTGGCCCGGGGAGGGGAGTCGGTGTTCAAAGACACTTGTCCCAAGAACAACTGCTCCAGGAACCGGGAAGCCGAAGTTTTCTGCCAGGTAAGTAAGGGCCACACGTACAACCGGCACGGCAACACTTCTGCCATGTGCTATGGGTGCCGGCAGTCACGGAGCCTGGCAGGACTTAAGGACTTGGAGAAACAAAGTCTCCCTGTCCATGGGAAGGTGGCAAGATGGCATTGCAAGAAATGCATGTGGGATGGGAGATATTACCGAGGCAATCTTCGGAAAACAGAATTTGCCGTGCTATTTTTCACACACAACAGCGACACTCCCACCGCAACCCCTCCTGCTGGCCTTCCCTCTGGCCGCGATGTTTCTCTCTCAGTATCAGCTTTTTGTTCTCCTGTTGCTCTGAAGTCTTTGCTTATTCACTTACTTCAGCTCTGACAATATGCCAGTGAGCTCCCCCCTTGACCACTGCATTTAACATTGTACATAGGGGCGCCTGGGTGGCGCAGTCGGTTAAGCATCCGACTTCAGCCAGGTCACGATCTCGCAGTCAGTGAGTTCGAGCCCCGCGTCAGGCTCTGGGCTGATGGCTCAGAGCCTGGAGCCTGTTTCCGATTCTGTGTCTCCCTCTCTCTCTGCCCCTCCCCCGTTCATGCTCTGTCTCTCTCTTTCCCAAAAATAAATAAACGTTGAAAAAAAAAAAATTTAACATTGTACATAAATGCTCCTCCCCAGGACCAAGTGCGCACAATCTCTCTAGACATATGCATTAAACGCTGCTTGACCAAACTTTAGGCAGGCTCCTCTCCTCCACATGGGCCCCAAAATATTGGCTTGTCCTCAAGTTTAGACAAGCACTAAACCACTAGGGTGCAAAACATCCGCCCCTAACACACCTCATTCTGAGAATCTGCTAACCATAAAGAAAAACATTTCACTGCGAAAACACCCCAAAGATGCCACCTGCCCACCCCACCCACTTGCCCTCCTCCCCCACAGACTTCCTGCTAGCTCTTCCCACCCCACCCTGTAAAAGAAAAGCCCTTTATTTCTTTTTTGATGGATTTTTTAAAGTTTTTATTTATTTGAAGTGAGAGAAAGAGAAAGAGAGGATGAGTGGGGGAGGGGCGGAGAGGGGGATGGGCAGAGAGGATCCAAAGCAGGCACCACACTGACAGCAGAGGGCTTGAGGCAGGGCTCGAATTCACGAACCATGACCTGAGCCGAAGTCGGACGCCTAACCAATTGAGCCACCCAGGCCCCCCAAAAGCCTTTTATTTCTGTTTAATTTTGAGATAGTTGCAGATTTCTAGGATCAGAGGATTCTGCCTATCGAAACAGTCTTTTAAGTGAAGTCTCTCTTTATCTAAGTCCGTATTTAATTTGACTTCACACTTAGCACTCCCAATCCTTTTTACCCTGAACCACTTTTTCTTACCACTTATTCCCTCCGCACACACTATGTATTTATCTATTTATTATGTTTATGTCCTCTCCTCCTCCATTAGAACACAAACCGGATGACAGCGGGATGTTTTTCTATTTTGGCTACTCAATCTCCATCACCCAGGACAAACGTTGCAGGTGCTCAAGAAGTATTTGTCAATTTAGGGGATAAAGTCTCACCTGTGATGTGATGAACACATATCCATCTAACGCATAAAGATACAGGATAAAGAAATATTTGCTACTGATCTTCTAGGATCTTATTTTCTACCCCGGATAATTGCGTCTCTGACATGTTGCTTGAGCTAGCTTCTCGTCTCCATCATGTGGTTTCTGTAAAACTCTTGTTAGCGCAGTCCTATTTTTCTTAGTCTTTCCTGACTTCTTTCCCTCTCTGTTCTTGAACTTAGCTCAGAAACTGGAGCCTGGTTACTGGTGAACAGTTTTCTCTGGTGCTGTTAGCCACTGGACTTCCAATCATTTTCTCGTAGCATACCCCTGTCCTGCTACCTTACGTTACCATGTTCTATGACATGTTCGCAGATACTGTATTGTTATTTGATCTTGGTGTTTCCTCTTGTCCAGCTGATCTGGCCACCCGAGCTTGTCTGGCCTCCCTGGGCAGGCACGTGGCTATTTCTGACACCTCCTAGTCTTCCACATCCTACCCAGGTGACTTAAGTCCCTCACAGACACATCCTGAGGCAAAAGAAAAAGAAACATCTCTCCCTCGTGATCATGCATAGGTACCATTAATGGAGTGAGCTTTTGTCAACAAGATCTCTGGACACAACGATTTCACGTTCCCAGTTATTCCTCCACTCCTAGGTTCTAGACAGAGAGAGAAAGAGGGAGAAGAAAAATGATCCTCCGATCATAAGGAGTTTCAGCTTGCGAGCACATCAGTCATCTTGTTATTACACACCGCTCCTCCTTTCAATAAAGTACCAGAGCCCGATTACAATGACTGAGATACCAATACCTCAGAATTTCATCCAAGCGTTGCTAAGGAGTTGGTTTGCCTTATCTAATGTATAAAACACATTATTGGGCCAAAGCAGTAATTCTCAACCGTGGGCAATTTTGGCTCCCAGAGGATATTTGTTAATGTCTTTGAGCCAGTTTTCTTTGCTGCAGTTGAGTTGGGGTGGGGGCACGGAGAGCTACTGGCGTCAGGTAGGGCAAAGCCTAGGGTGCTGCTGAACATCCCACAGTGCACAGGACCTCACTCCACGACAGAGTCATCTGGCCCAATAGGCCAATAGTGCTGAGGTTGAGAAACTGAACTTAAAGTATCCAAACCGTTGTGCAGGTATGAGGAATAATGGACAGATAATGGGAGAGACTGGAAAGTCCATGCACAGCCTTGACTCTACATAAAAGCACTACATATAATAAAAACGTCTCTCTCATCTGGTCAAGTATTCAATAAATGTGAGTGGACCATCTGACTAATGGATTGCAAGGGATCCATTTGTATTTTATACAAAAAAAGATTCAATTTTTTATAAACAGAAGTAAAAGAAAAAACATAAGGTGAATAGTTATTTAACGTTAAGATAGACAAGACATTTCTTTTGTTTAATGTTTATTTTTGAGAGAGAGACAGACAGAGCACGAGCAGGGGAAAGACAGAGAGAGAGAGAGAGAGGGAGACACAGAATCCGAAGCAGGCTCCAGGCTCTGAGATGTCAGCACAGAGCCCGACACGGGACTCGAACTCGTGAACCATGAGATCATGACCCCGTGAGATCATGACCTGAGCCAAAATTGGACGCTTAACCGACTGAGCCACCCAGGTGCCCCGACAAGCTATTTCTGAAAGTAACATTAATTCTATCCACCGTTCAGGGTCCAGTTCAAGTTCTTGAACCACGTTCCTGGGAAGTGGCAAGAAGAATGGAATAAATTTCTATCGCCCAACAAACAGAGTAAATTGCAGCTCTAGGGAGGCTGGCTTATGCCTGCAGATAAGCAAAAGGCCTGATTAAATAGGATTTTGTCAAAGGAGCTTAAGTTTCACTTCTAAGTCCATGCTTTCAAACAAGGATAAAGAGTGTTCCCAAAGAGATATGGATGCTGGAGAATCAAGTCCCAGCTCCAGTGTTTAGCTTCTGTCTAGAGAACACGGCCAGCCAGCGATGCACATGCATCTTTCTCTACTTGTGGTTACATCATTACATTTTAGTCCTTGTGCCTGGTTTATTTACCCCCTTGCAAACCACATGGGTTGGCTCACCTTACTGATGAAAACAAAATCAATTGCTACAGTGTCATTTTCGAAGAGAAAGGGGGATATATTATATACAAGACACCAAAATGATGCAATTTAGAACACGATACCTACAGCCACAGACAAGAACATCTTTTCTTCAATATGGCTACAAGTCTTCATCTGATGTTTTTTTCTTTAAATTCTCCATATAACTGTCCCTGCAGGCTTGGGGGGTGGGGGGAAAGATGCTCTGGTCTCGTCTCAAGCCAGCAACATGCACAACTGTATCTGTAGCTGTTCTCTTCCAAGAGTCCACGTATAACCCAACGGCAGTTCTGGGTGTGTTTGGAGATGCTCTTCCCAGTCCCTTGCTCCTCGTTCACTTCCAGTCTGGGCAGAGAAGTCCATTCTAGCCTATAACCTTGTTCAGAATCAGAACGGGGAGCCAGTCCCGTTACCGCTGGCATCCCAAGTGAGGAGGCAAGAACACAAGTGGAGGACCAGGGTTCCAGAAAGCAGATGAGGCTCTTTACAGAGAAAAAGAGAGCAGAGCGCAAGGAAGGTGAGTTACATTTTAAATAAGGAGACTGAGCATCAAATTAGACAGCACAGCCTATTGTACTTCAAAGAACAAAATACTTCCTAAACCTCTGCATATAGGGGCACCTCGGTGGCTCAGTCGGTTAAGCATCCAACTTTGGCTCAGGTCACGATCTCACAGTCTGTGAGTTCAAGCCCCTCATGAGGCTCTGTGCTGACAGCCTAGAGCCTGCTTTGGATTCTCTGTCTTCCTGTTTCTCTGCCCCACTCTTGCTTGCACTCTGCCTCTCTATCTCTCAAAAATGAACAAGCGTTAAAAAAAATAATAATAAATAAATAAACCTCTGCAGATAAACATGCAGCTTAAGTGTGGAAATTTTCTTAGGCTACAGTTAACTGGACATTGGACAAACTTTCCTTAACTATACCACACTCCTGGAAAAGATTTCTCAGTCCATTCCGGTCCTCGGTTTGTCCATATTACCTGCCCAATCATTTGTTTTTCATACAACTTCCTGTATTTTTTGCATTTCCAAAATCTTGACTTGTCACTTAATTTTGCATGTAACTGTACCTGGGCTTTCCATCTATGCTTGGAGTAACTTGAGGACGGGGAGT
Source organism: Herpailurus yagouaroundi (assembly GCF_014898765.1). Classification (NCBI taxonomy): domain Eukaryota; kingdom Metazoa; phylum Chordata; class Mammalia; order Carnivora; family Felidae; genus Herpailurus; species Herpailurus yagouaroundi. Next base: position 34,324,933 of record NW_024412417.1, on the reverse strand, counting down.
TTGCTTATTTTGTGTTCTCCAGAGTAGAAAGCATAATTCTTTTCCCCAAACTAGTGGTATTTGTGATTTTAAACTGTAACTGCTTAATGAATCCACACAAATGAGTGGAGGACAGAATAATATCTCATCTACCCAGAACTCACTGCTCCAGTAGTCTTATCTTTTTGAAGCATGTGAAAGAGTCATAAGAAAAAGAAAAGCTTTCAAACATCCAAAATGGGTGTTATTAAGTTCATTTGTACCATCCTAAATGAGCGTGAAATAACTAAAGGGAAAATCCTGAGATTGTTAAAGCTAGGAATTATTTTAACAATGTGACACAGGAATTAGAATAGGGTAAATAAGTTTTGACGCAGATATTTCTTCAGATGGCATGACATTGGAGTTTTTTTTTTTTCTTTTCATCAAAAGCCAACCAGCCTAAATCTCTCTCCTTGCTATACAGAGGAGACACTGTTCCTAGATGACAAGGAGTTTTAGCACCGCAATTTTGCCAAATGTACTCGGGATGAAAAAAAAAAACCCAACAAAACAAAACCCAAAACCTTATTTTTCATCATTTTCATGGATATGTGCAATAGGCAACAGGAACAAGAATGGCTAAAAGAAACGCAATAAATGATGATTCTGTTCATAATGGGTTACTACAGGGAATTACAGATAAAGCATTTAAATTCTCTGGAGCTAGACTTTATTTTTAACTTTGTTAATTTTTTTTTAACATTTATTTACTATCGAGAGACAGAGAGAGACAGAGCATGAGCATCAGAGGGGCAGAGGGAGAGGGAGACACAGAATCCGAAGGAGGCTCCGGGCTCTGAGCCGTCAGCCCAGAGCCCGACGAGGGGCTCGAACTCACAAACCGCGAGATCATGCCCTGAGCCAAAAAGTCAGACGTTTAACCATCTGAGCCACGCAGGCGCCCCTGGAGCTAGACTTTCAATCCAGGTACAAAGTAATGATTTTTATGAAACAGAATAATTTGGCAAATCTGGCATAGACAAGTATGAAACACAGAAGAGAATCAGCAAAACAGACAGAATCCGACATGAATCAGTATGAGCACCCAGGCCGGAGCATGAGAGCAGTGCGGCTTAACGTGTGACTAAAGGACTCGCCATCACCTGAGGCAGGGGACTGTGGTGTCAGCCAGTTATGTTATCACTGGATCAGGATTGTCTCTGTGCTGTGTGACCATAACACTGTGCTTAAGAGAACCACCACTGATCTTACGTATTAAAGTAGTCACTCTTGACTCGCTCTTTGTGTTACCTTTAAAAAGCATCAAGTTGGGGCGCCTGGGTGGCGCAGTCGGTTAAGCGTCCGACTTCAGCCAGGTCACGATCTCGCGGTCCGTGAGTTCGAGCCCCGCGTCGGGCTCTGGGCTGATGGCTCAGAGCCTGGAGCCTGTTTCCGGTTCTGTGTCTCCCTCTCTCTCTGCCCCTCGCCCGTTCATGCTCTGTCTCTCTCTGTCCCAAAAATAAAATAAACGTTGAAAAAAAAAATTTAAAAAAATAAAAAAAATTAAAAAAATAAAAAGCATCAAGTCAAAAGCACTGCTTAGGTATTGTTAGAAACCGGTTTTATGCAACAGTTACATTTAGTTACTCAAAGTTAGGTTCCATTTAGTTACTCAAAGTGACGGAAGCTTGGAGATCGAGAAGAAAACGACTCAATAATTTTTCTCTTTGAAGCTCATAAACAGAAATTGCTATTAGAAATAAAACAAAGATTAAGTTAAAACTGCTGATAAAAATAAGTACGTTGCTGGGGCGCCTGGGTGGCTCAGTCGGTTGGGCGTCCGACTTCGGCTCAGGTCACCATCTCGCGGTCCGTGAGTTCGAACCCCGTGTCGGGCTCTGGGCTGACAGCTCAGAGCCTGGAGCCTGTTTCGGATTCTGTGTCTCCCTCTCTCTCTGACCCTCCCCTGCTCATGCTCTGTCTCTCTCTGTCTCAAAAATAAATAAATGTTAAAAAAAAATTTTTAAAAATAAGTACATTGTGGGGGCGCCTGTGAGGCTCAGTCGGTTAAGCATCCGACTCTCGTCCTTGGCTCAGGTGATGATCTCACAGTTCATGAGATTGAGCCCTGTGTCGGGCTCTGCACTGACAGCGTGGAGCCTGCTTGGGATTCTCTCTCTCTCTCTCTCTCTCTCTCTCTCTCAAAATAAATTTTAAAAAATTAAAAATAATAAGTACATTGTGTTAAATTTTAAAAGCATGCATTTTAGAACTTAAATTTCCAAGACCACTTTCTTCTGTTTACTGTGAGTAACTTAGATAAGATTCAATTAAAAAGGAGTACTGTGGGTGTGGCCATGACAGAGTACGGGTTCTAGACCGCTCCCATCCCCACTACTGTAAACAACTATAAAAGTGGACAAAATAAGCGAAGCATTTCTGATGGAGAAATGGGAGAGGAAAGGGGTGATGTCAGCACACAGCTTCGTGCTAGCAAAAAACCAGACACATGTGGCAAGCTCAGTATTTTCTCAACTTTCTGCTTTGGGGACCTTCAAGGTTCCCATATGTCACCAGGAACAGAGCCCAAGGAGAGAACGGCACTCTTGCTAAGCTGATGAGGCAGCAATCAGAGTCAAGGACTTCTAGAGCCACTGGAATTTGCAGGACCGTGACCTAAAGAGAAGAGCACTGCGCAGACAGGAGGTTCCAGAATGCTGCGTGGGGAAACGGATTCCTGGCCAGGGCTGGATAGTACATATGTAGGGAGAGCTTCTTCTAGAGCAGAGAGGAAATACCGCAGTGCTTCTAGACTCTGCTTCTGAGTACAAAGGAAATAAATCAGCAATTCAATAAACTAAAACACAAAAGAAAAATATGCAAACATTTGGAAGTTGCACAACACCCTTCTCAACGCTACAGTCAAAAAAGAAGTCACAAAGGACATGGAACTATTTCAAGCAATCATAATGGAAAGGCACCATGTCAATAATTTTAGGAAGCATCGAAGGCTGTGCTAGAGGAAAACTTCCAACTCTGAATATTTATATGCAGACCAAGAAAAAAAAAGCTAAAAACGAGTGATTCATGTTTCCACTATAAAAGGATAGAGGAACAGCAAAATAAACCCAAAGCAAATAGAGGGAAGGAGTTAGTAAATATGAAATCTAAATCAATGAAATAGTAAACAAACATCACAGAGAGTAAGAAAGCTGAAAGGTGGATCTTTAGAAAGAGAACCAAAAATTGCCAGAGTGAATGTTACGTGCCACCCCAGATGCTCCATGTTAATTAAAAGAACGCGGTCCATTGCGCTCTGGCCCCTGAGTTCACCATTTTTGAGGTTTCCTAGATGGACCTGATGGACGGTGCAGCCATAAAACATCTAAAACTTCATCTAGTCCAGCAAGGTCTGAAATGCCAGAAGAGCTCAATAAATATTTATTGAATAGATGATTGAAGTGTTTCCTTTATCAGAGGAGGAGGCCGAGAGGCAGGAAGGGACTTGCCTATGGTCACCAAAGCCGTAAGTGGTAGAACCTGGGTTCAAGTCATATCTCTGGACTCTGGGGTTTGTCCTCCCCACAGACCACGTTTTCTGCCTTAGCCAGATCAGATTTTAGAGTTTCAACTCTCTAGAACTCTAGTGAACCTTAATAACTAGTTCTGTATAGAGGAAAATTTTAAAACCATTGTCATAATCAACCAGGCTCAGGCAATGGCCAGAATTTAGCAACTCTAGTCAGAAGGGAGGAAGAGGTAGGAAAGAAGTGATTAGAGGGGCTGGCATCTGAGGAGGCATAACATGATCTACCTCCTCCTAAACACATAAAACAATAGCAAACAGATACATAGCATGTACTTTAAGTCAGGTGCTTCCCTAAAAACTCCACAAAACTAATATGAAAGTACTCAGTCCTCACGACAACCCCACAACATAAGAACTATTATCATCCCCATTTTACAGGTGGCAAAACTGAGTCAAAGGCAGGTTAAGTAACTCACTTAAATTCATGGAGCTAATATGTGGTGGAGTCAGGCTTTAGACTCTATAAAAGGCAGCAGGCAGTCTGGTTCCAAAGTCTATGTCACCCACATTATACAAAGAATCGCTTTTACTATGGACCCTAGCTCCTAGTTAGATAGGCAGACCAGACCTCAAATTCTCCTCCAGAGGTTGAAACCCCATAAAATAATGACAGGTCCCCACTGATGTTGCAAGCCTTGCACACAGTTAAGTCGATGGCGAGTACCACGATACCCGTTCCTTCCTTCCCCCACTCATTCGTTATTAATCATGTGACACATTAAGAAACGTATAGATGTGAACTGAGTTAGTGTTCTGAAGGAATGGAAGACAGTGTTTTCAGAGCGAACCACAAATATTATTTCACACCTACCATACACTAGCTTCACAGATCGGAGACTGGCCGGGACTAGAGAATATTTACAGTAGTGGTCCGTGATTAGAAACGTCTGCGCCAGCCATGTTAGACTGCCCCTGCTCTTATGGGGCTTGCAGGATAGAAGGAAAGACAAATATCAGTAAGTTAATCCATTAGAGAATGTATAGCTGCAGAGTGAGTGAGGTGCTCTAAAGGAAAGGAAGACAGGGCTGTATTAGTGATTCACAAAGGACGCTGAGCTGGCCCCAGGGCAGCACAATAGCCAGCCTTGAGAAAAAGATGCCTGGCTGAGAGCTGAAGGATGAAAAGGTGACACAGATCCACAGGGAGAGAGTTCCAGGCAGGAGAAGCAGCACTTGAAAAGGCCAGAGGGAGCTGCTGGTGTGAAAGCCCAAGGGACCAGGGTCTGGGTGAGCCGAGGCTACCGCAGGAGGCAGAGACAGGCCAGGCGGCGTCTGAGAGCATCATGATCTTTGTGCAAAGGGCATTAACAAAGCAGTGGCAGAAACCAGGAGCACCCGATACAGCCGAAAAGAGACTACACAAATAATGACACTCAGATCTTTTGTCCTCTCCCTCCCAACCTCCAGCCTCACTTGAGTTCACGCCCGCCCGCAAAATTCAGCCAGCAGGGGTCCTCACCAAGCCACCAGATCACAGAACCTTGGTGTCAGCAGGGAGTTAGACAGCATCTATCTAGTCCCACCACCTGCTGGGTAAGCCCTATCTTGTCCCCTCTGAGGCCCAGGCGGTCTCTAATCTCCGCAAAACTAGCCATCTGAAACCAGCATAGGCTTAATAGCTAGGCAGCCTCCAGCAAGTGAAATCATCTCTACGAGCTCCATTTCTTCGAAGGCACAGAAGGCGACTGTGATGTCAACTGATTATTAAGATGACGTAGGTAGAAATGTTTCCAGCACCATGCTCAGCCTTTGTCTCACAAGTGACAATTTAATCTGAATTCAGCCTTTCGTTTGGAGCTACATCTTTCTCCCGTTTGATCCTCACAATACGGGATGGCTATCGTCCTCCCCCCAACCCCCACCAAGCAATTTTGCAGATGACGGAAAAACCAAAGCTCAGACTACGGAAGTAGCCTGCCGATTGCCGGCCGGCAGTAGCTCCCTTCATTCTGCTCGTAAACCGAGTGACCGGCCAGACTCTCGTCTCACATTTAGTCAGAAGAGGCTCCAAGAATCCTTTGTGCCTACTGGAGACTCACAGACCCCAAGGAAGCCTAGGCAGGTAAGGGTAAATGTTTTAAAAAGGAGATGGTGAGAGGAAACCTTGTGTCTCCCAGCAGCAGGGACCGTAAGGGGCAAGGATGCACGCCTGAGCTGGTCCTGCTCTGGAAAGAAGCCTCATGGTGCCTACTGTGTCTCCATGAGCTCACATCACCTTGAAGCTGGCGTCTGTAGGTGCACAGGCTGGTGATTATGCCAGTCAACCCTCGAAGGGGCTTACTCTTCCAGAGACGGCCACTTACACATTCACAGTTTCTGGGGTTGAGGACATTTCAAGGCTGGAGTAAACGCTCCATTGTTTCCCTAATGCCTCTTCCTCCTTCCCTCCCACTTGCAGCCTACACCTCGGAGTGGGGGATGATGCAACAGACTGAGGCTTTGGAGACTATTCTCTGTCTGTTTGTAGTCCCTAGGCCGCCATGTCTGCAGAATCCTTTCACGGCATTGGAGTCCAGGACCAACACAACCTGACACCAACCCATCAGCTCCATTGACCTCCATGTCCCTAGGGAGTACATCATAGATGTGCCATAAATAATTCCTAAAATAATAGGGAGTGTAATGAATGAAACTCAAAAAGTGTATATTAGGTTTGACTTCATGGAGTTTCATTTATAAGCAGTAAGACCTGACTCAGAATCTTCTCGATACGGAATGTGTTGTAATGGCCTTGTACTTCTCCTCTAAAGTCCTGAATGATGCCAAACACGCGGAGGAACCAGCTAGGTTTTTGCTTGTTCTGAAACATCTGTCTCTCTCTTTGACACACACACACACACACACACACACACACACACACACACACAGAGAGAGAGTACCTTTCGATCTCCTTATGAGTTTTAACAAGCAACAGAGTGTTGAATAGGTTAGCAAGCTATTGAGTGACTTCTCATTTGCTGTCAAAGGAGGCAGACACACAGTCCTAGGGAATGTGCATGGGTGTTGGTGGCACATTATGGACCCTACAATCTCCTAGTATGTCATTTGGGCAGTTACTTAGCTCTGAAACTCTATCTCCGGCCGAGAAGTAGAAATGATCATAGTCATTGAGTGGCAGGGGAAAGAATCATGATGCAGTCATATGGGGAAAGACATCCTGAGCTCAAACCCATTTCACTGTGGTGGATGCTGGAGTGCTCCACGCAGAGTCCTCCTTCCCAGGACTCAGAACCCCATTCTTGCAGCTGCTGGGATTGTGGGGTGCTGACAGCTCACAGCTGAGTTCCTCCCCAGGAGCTGCTCTCCCCTGGCCTTGCCCAAAGTCACATCCCTCTTCCAGGGACAACATGCAAGCATTTGAAAGTGTGGGCCTCTTTCTCAATTCAGGGCAGCTCTGAGGCCAGAAGGCCTCCAATCCCCCAGCTCCAGAAATGCCCAGAAGATCAGCTTCAGGTTTGCTGCAGTCACCTTTACCCAGTCCTGCTTCTCTCCCTCCCTGACAGGTGTTTTTACAGAGAAGTCTCACTAGGTAAGTTTCCACAAGAAAGCCTCCCTTTCAGAGTCCATTTTTTGGATAGTGCCTGTGAATTTTGCTCTTATAGCAATTCTCCAGAGTCTCAAGTGTCACACAGATAACTACACACGGTGGGGTTGGAATTCTTATGAGAATCCTGAGATTTCAAGTCCAGCCCTCCTCTTGACCTCTGTCCTTCTGTCCCTACACATGAAGTGCGGGTGGAAGAAACCACACACAAACAGACCCATATAGTTCAGCCCATTGGTGGTCACCAGATTCTGGTCTTAGTGATCATTTTTGTCAAGAAGTTGGATGCTTCCTCATAATCAGGGTTTGGTCAGTTTTGTGACCGCAGAGGGATGGACAGTCTAGGCTCCAGTCAGACACACTAAACTTTCTAAAAAAGTCTTCCTGAGATTCATTTTTAGTTAAAAAATAATCTTATTGAACTAATACTGAGTCCAAGCTTGAGCGATCGGAATTTGGGGGAGTTAATCCTACAGATGAGTAATGAATAGTCTCTGCCATTCATCCACTTATTTATATATTTTTAGCCACCTATCCACCCATCCATCTGCCCATCCATCCATCCATCCATCCAACCGATATATATATTGTGTGCATTCCATGTGCCATGAAATATTCTAAGTTTTCCACACATGCTCTCCACTCATCTTCCATCAATAACATGAAGCTTAGGAGGTGTTAGAACTTGTTCAAGATGACTTCGGTAGGAGGAGGCAGAGTGAGAAATATAATGCCCCAAGGCCCATGCTCTCCTAACCACTGTATCGCATTGCTCTCCCCATCAGAACACAGCTAAAATGAAAGTCAGATTATGAGAAATGATAGGAATTACCATCAGACACAGGAATGAAGATTCATTTAGGTGAGCAATCTAAGCCTTCCTGGAGAAGGAACAAGTTGGCCTTTGGAGTGACCAAGGCTCCCTTCCAGACAGCAAGCTCAGCAATTTTGCTTCAGAGAAAAAGCAGAAGGGGTCCAGGCTTCAGAGTCCTTCAGAGTCCTGTCCTCATCTGTTATTAGCCGTGTGACCCTGGACACCTTTCTTAACTTCCCTGAGCCTTCATTTTGTCAACATGAGAGACCTCATTGACTTTTTGTAAAGCTTAATGAAAGTATGAAACACATCTAGTCCAATACCTGAAACCACAGTGGACATTAACAAATGATGCTTGATTTGAGCCAACACAAATCTCTAGGTTATAGTTAAAAAATGGAGAAAAGTTCATTAGTCCGTTTCTCTAGTTTGTGCCTTAAAGAAGACTAAGCCAAAGGGGACTTTGCTCCTGTCCGCAGATCTCATATTACTGATCATGAAAACCATACATTGGCACATACATACTTGTGCATGGACACTCAGGCATGAGCCACGGGCCCACAGGGAAGAAGCACGTAGTGCGTTCTGGCACCATAATAAACCTTCACATGAAGTTCAGTGTGCAGTGTTCTTAATTAAAATCTCTCAAGAACTCTTGTTGTTGGCAACATCAGCACCCAAAGCCATATTTACGTTGTTAATTATTCAAGTTACAGTGAATAAGAAACAACGCCCAGGCTTCCCATAAAATTGCCAAAAATTAAACCCGGGAAATGGGCAATAAATGTCATTTGAAATGGTACTGATGCCAGTTAATTGCAAGACAACTGTAAAATAATGGGGCAAGAGGTGCTTCAACAATGCCTAATTAGTAACTACATGGACGTTTTCTTGGAAAAAATGGCAATTACACGGTGCGAACACTTAGCAGTCATCATCAAAGGCCCTTTACCAATATTAGCTAATTAATCTTCCCCACAACGCCCGGCAGGAGGCAGAACGTGTCTTTGTGGAGGGAGAAGAAAAAGGCCCAGAGATGCGAATGGCTAATCCTCTTTCCTGCTTTGCTTGTCCAAAGTACAGTTCGACACTCTTGCTTTCAAAGCACACAGGAGGGATCCCCAGGCAAGGGGAGAAGGATTTCCTGCTCAAGGAGTGACTTGCCCAGGTGCTGTGTAAGGTGAATGTGATGAAGTCTTGGCTTCCTCCTGATGGATGAATTCATGCCTTTCAGCCTGGCTGTCCCTGGGAGCCCCCCACACGGAGCTGCTGTCCCAGGTACACGCATGGTCTTGAACGTATCTTCAGCCTCTGCCCTTTATCTCAGCAAGAAGGCTTTTGATCTCAAACATACTGACCCAAAGAAGGGGGGCGAGACACTTGTTTTCTTAGAACACGGTTCGCAACTTTGGGTTCAACCCAGCTGTAAGGTTTAGCATTATTTCTGGGGTGTAGTTGATTTTGATTAGGTGAAAATATGAAAAAGCAATGGATGATAATCTTGTATGTAGTAATTTAATCCACATCAAAAGTTTATGAGCAATGAGAAAATGGAGAAGAAGACAGGAGAGAATGGAGAGGTACAGAAAGAGGAAGAAGGGAGGGAAAAGAAGGAAGAAAAGAAGGCAAGGAAAGGGAAGGAAATTCGGTGCCTTCAGTTTTTATAGCAGCTCTATGAAAGGAGTATAGTTACCATTCCCATTTTATAGATGCTGAAACTCAGGTATGGAGATGTTACATGGCCTGCAAGGTCCCGTAGTCAGGAAATTGGCGAACCAGGTCCTAAGCCCATCTCTATTTGATCTTAAATTCTTAGTTTTTCCCACAACACTGCTTTTACGATGAGTTTCCTGGCCACCTTCCATCCTGCCTCTAAATGCTTAGTTAAGAGATGGCCAGTGGGCAAACGTAAAGCACTCTGGAATTTGACTACCCTAACAAAGTACTTGATAAACTGAGTTCCAGGCCCAGGTCAAATCCAAACACAATTTTCTTAGAGCAGCACAAGATTCATTATGTGCCTCTTCAGGATCACAAAAGAGGGAAGGCCACATTAATACTGGAAGGATTAGCCTCAGGATCCGGAAAACTTGAAAATCCTGGATCATGTTTCTTACCTATAAAACGAGCAGAGCAACACCTGGCTGGCTCAGGTTGAGCGTCCAACTTTGACTCAGATCATGCTCTCACGGTTCATGGGTTCAAGCCCCACGTCGGGGTTTGTGCTGACAGCATGGAGCCTGCTCTAGAGTCTCTGTCTCCTTCTCTCTCTGCTCCTCCCCCACTTGCACTCTCTCTTCTCTCTCTCTCAAAAATAAGTAAACATTTAAAAAAATTTAATGAGCAACGTAATAGCACCTACATTATGAAGCTTCCCTGAGGATTAAGTGAGCAAAACCTTAGGGCCTGGCACGTAGAAAGCATCCAATAACCGTTAGCTATGTTTTAAGCATATACTGCCCTACTCATGATTGCTAATGATCACTCCTTCACTCAAGATATGGTGCACAGATGAATGTTGCTGGCTGTGGAGTCAGCCACAAATTTAATTAGCTAAATTTCAACCCTGCATCATCTAATTACTCTCTATGTGACCATGGGAGAACTATTCAGCCTCTGTGTGCCTCAGTTTCCTCATCATTAAAAAGAGTGTGATTGTAACATCTGCGTGTCTTTTTAACACGGTTGTTTGTGGGGTTTGAATGAGACAATGTATGTAAGGCATTAGGCCTGGCACTTGGCCAATATCAAGGGGTTGATAAATGTTAACCATTGGTATCCATTCCAAGGAGGCGTATCTGGCACACAAAAAGGACTCAGTCCACGTTTGAATCCTAGATACAAAAAAATTAACTCGATACTTCATCAACAAACTTTTATTGCACACCCACTCAATAATAGGCAGTGACCTATGGGCTGTCCTATTTATTCAGACCTAAATAATCACATAGTTCATGCCCTTAGCTGAGAGAATTGTCTTCCGGTATAGACAATGGGGTAAGGATCTCTAGACACGAGGGCAGACTGAGAAGACTCTTCTGTCCCAGGGCATCCAGGAGTGTTGAAGAAATAAAGTATGTTGCAGTTCACGAAGTCTCAGGAAAAGACATTTTATCCACCTTCCGCCCCAAGGTAAGAGTTCGTTTAATCTGAAGGGTCACTTCAGGAATGAACAAACGAGGTCTCTCTTTCCACCAAGTGACACCCTGTCTTTTAAACTCCCTACAGACAGGACGCTTTGTAAAACAGTAGTTTCCACTGCCTGACAGACAGCTCCGAAGTTCATCTACCTACTGCTTACGCTGAAACCCGGTCCCCTTGAAATGTCCACCCCTGGTCACCGTCCCTCCTCTGGAGCTGGGCAGAATTGGTGTGAACCCTCCCCGCCCCACAGACCTTCTCACATGTCCACCCCACGTCCAACTCTCTGGTCGTCTTTGTTTCTTTAAGCTGCGTTTGCAGATGTGTTGTGATGAAAGCCCAGTAGACACGAGCATCTTCTCCCAGTGGTGAGCTGCCAGGTGTGGGCCCCCCCCCACCCCGCGAGACTGCGCCCTGGGGGCTTGGCACCACGGCTCTGGCCTCAGGGTCCGGGTCAACCCCACCTACACCTGTGAACTGGGTTGATCTGCCACAGTCCCCTCTCCTTAGTCTTTACTGGTGGTCTAACCTGTGCTCCAGTGTCAAGCCTCTGCATAAAGGAGCTGCCACCAAATCTGCCTTTGGGGACTTCAAAGATTTACTAGCCAAAAAAGTGACCAAGGCAGAGATTTTTGGGCCCAAAACGGGGCCAGTGGGGCTCCTCAACGCATTCCCTGCCAGCTAAGGCCAAAGCAGTCTGGTCTAAAATCATGGGTCCTCTTCCAAAGGAGAATTGCCCAGTTCACCTGTACCTCCTCCCCAGTGACTGCTCACCACTGCTGTAGACGGGGTTCGTGGGCTGGCATTGACCAATGACTGTCCTTGGTATCAGTTCTCTCCTGCCCGGAGAGAAAAGCATGGTGATGTCCTAACCCCACAGCGTTCCCTTCAAGGCTCTCTGAGCTTGGTTCCTCCTTATCTGCCCAGCCTTATTTCCCACCACATCCCCCCTCCCGCTCCCCAAGCCCCAGCTGATCAGTAGCCTTGTGAATGCCATTTCTCTTTGCAACACTCTTCCGGGCCACTTGTGGCACGAAGGCCTGCTCAGAGCCTAGCACCCAGGAGGCTCTCCAACATCTCTCCTGCCTCAAATGAATTCACCTCACTATCATCTTTATGGTTAGTTGTTTGGGGATCTCTTCTGGCATTCGGTTATTCACTCCAAAAGTTCTGTAAGCTCTTATTAGAAGGCAGGGTCTGCTAAGGGTACAGCAAGTATTTAATCTTCCCTAAAATCATATGAGGCAGGTATACTAGTTTACAATCTTTGGATAGAGAGATAGATGATAGAGATAGATAGATAGATAGATAGATAGACAGACAGACAGATAGAGATAGACAGATAGATGAGGAAGCTAAGTCTGGGCGCCATGGCATCCCGGCATGATCACGTGGGCTGTGAATGGTAGAATCTTTTCTATCTGCCACCAGGGTCTGTGTAATCAGGCCCCAGGCTCTGCTCTTCACTGACGCTCCTGAAGCGCAGGAGGCCCAGAAGCAAAAGACACTGAGGACGAGTTCCTGGAAGCCAAGCTCCTTGGACAGAGCAGGAGGAGCCACGCAGACAGGCGCTGTATGGAGGCCATGGAGAGAGGCCAGGAGGCTACAGGCAGGACAAGCACAAGGTGGACCAGCGCTGAGTTGACGCCCCCTGGTGGCACACAGGGGAGTGATGCGAGTCAGGTCCAAAGGGCTCTCAGGAAGGAGGGGGCAATTTGAAATGGAAAGGTAAGGCTCATTTGCAACCACTGGGATGGAGCTGGAGAGTATTATCCTAAGCAAGATAAGTCAGTCCAAGAAAGACAAATACCATAGGATTTCACTTATATGTGGAATTTAAGAAACAAAACAAATGATCATAGGAGAACGAGAGAGAGGCAAACCATGATACAGCCTTTTTTTAATATTCATTTATTTTTGGTAGAGAGAGCGTGAGCAGGGAAGGGGCAGAAAGAGAGGGGAACAGAGGATCTGAACTGGGCTCTGCACTGACAGCAGCCAGTGCTATGCGGGGCTCAAACTCACAAACCGTGAGGGTATGACCTGAGTCACATGAAGTCATATGAAGTCGAACACTCAGCCGACTGAGCCACCCAGAGGCCCCAAGAAACAGACTCTTAACGATAGAGAATGAACTGGTAACTGACGGTTACCCGAGGGGATGTGGGTGGGGGATTAAACAGGCGATGGGGATTAAGGAGGGCACTTTTCAGCACAAGCACTGGGTGTTGCATGGAAGGGTTGAATCCCTAAATTGTATACCTGAAACTAACATCACATTGTATGTGAACTAACTGGAAGTTAAACAAAAACTTAAGAAAGAAAAAGAAAAGAGAGGTAGGGCCCTGTGTGGAGGCAGTGAGAGCAGGGGGCATGGGAATCCACCCACACAAAGGCCTGAATATCGAGGTGCTGTTTAAAAAGAAACAAGGTCTTCAAAGACAAGCGATACCCTTCCTGCCTGATGACTCCTCAGACTGCGAAGGACAGAGTTTTAGAGGCACCTACAGGGGCGCTGAGTAGCGTGTTTCCAGCCTATCCTCCAGGCGGGCAGAGGTCACGGTGCCCACCCCACCCCCCATTCAAAGACAGTGATGCCCTGGGTCGCTGTCAGACAGGTCCACTGAGACTGGACCGTGAAGGAGTTTGGGAGCTCCCCTCTGCCTTTCCGACCTTCTCCCAGCCAACCCCCCGCCCCCAGTTCATCTATAACAAGGAGCTTTTTGTGAAGACCAATATCAAGCACTGCATGGTAGTGAGAATTTTTAAAAAATCTAAAAGTGACAGCAATTCCCTCGATGGTGACCGCTGCCTCGTACAAAAAGCAATTTCATGAACTATTTCAATACAACACAGCAAGTGTCATGAGTGAGGCATGCCCCAAATTGGGACTGGCAGGCAGGTTTCATCTGCATCATCCGCTCTGGTTCATTAGTAGTGGCTTCCTGGAATGACTTAAAAAGGATTCTGAAGTGGAATCCAGGCGCAGCCAAGAAAGTGTGCCATCACTAATTAGTAATGTGTGCCAGGAATGTAAGGGAGAGGAGTACAATGTAGGAGGTACTACGGGAGGAGAGTAGGGGCTATGAACACAGCCCTCGGAGTTAGGGAAGACTTCCTATGGAAAGTGACGTCTGAGATGACCCTGAAGAAGCAAGAGCAGATGGTCAGGTAAGGCAGGTAAAGTTGCCAGTGGAGGAATAGAAGAGAATACTTCCCAGACATAGAATAGCTTGAGCAGAGGCAAAAGAAGCGTGTGTTCAGAAGTTGAGTCTGACTCCAATGAAAAGAGTGAGAGGTCAGGGGCCAGGTGAGGTTGACGGACAGACTAGAATCAGGTTGTATGGGACAACTTGCCCCCTCTAGTACACAGGTGATGTGACATTAGAAAAATCATTATATTGGGGCACCTGGGTGGCTCAGTCGGTTAAGCGTCGGACTCTTGGTTTCAGCTCAGGTGATGATCTCATGGCTCATGAGTTCGAGCCCCATGTTGGGCTCTGCGCTGGCAGCATGGAGCCTGCTTGAGATTCTCTCTCTCTCTCTCTCTCTCTCTCTCTCTCCGTCTCTCTCCCTCTGTTTCTACCCCTCCCCTGCTCATGCTCTTTCTCTCTCTCAAAATAAATAAGCATCAAAAAATTAGAAAAATCATTATACATATGTTCATTTAACAAGGACTCCTGAAGTTTTCTATACACCTAGAAGTGTGGGTAATGGATTGCCTGTCCACTTCACATCCATGGTCAATTTTTAGCGTCCATCAAGCGTCTTCCCCCACCTGAAAGAGTAAAGTTCGGTGCACAATGTGATAAGCATAGAGACATGAGAATTTAATCTTGTTGAGGATATAACCAGCCCTGTTGAATATTTCCAGGAAAAAGTTCATTAAAACCATCTACTTACCCAGTTGAGGAGTCCCTCCTTCCACACTCCCACTGCAGTGTTCTTGAACATCTCTGCATAACCCCTTTTATTGCTGAATAATTCTAGTGTTCTTCCACATCAGGGTAAGTTGTCACTACCACCCCTGGTCATTGTCCTTCTCTCTGAATCCAGATAGAATGAACCCAACCTCACTTCCACAAACAGTTATTTGCATATTTGAACATTTCTCATGTTTCCATTCACATTTCTGGATCTTTGCTTCCTCAGCCTAAAATCTTATACTTCCTCAGTTGCAGCTCTTTAGAAGGATGTTCAGGTTCCTCATCATATGAATGTCTCCTCCTGGATATACTCCAATTTTTTAGTGTTTCCATTAGGCTATGGCACCTAAATCTGGACAATCTTAAATGATTGCCAAGCCGTTGAGGAAGGGATAGATAATTCCACGGTCCCCAGTGAGGTTTTCAGCAGCAAAGTCTTCTGTGCAATAGAAATTTCAGGGCCCTCTGGGAATCAATCACTTAGTGGATTCTCTGCTATTACGGGGAAATAAAATAGTGACCCAGGAATCTCTACCTACATTGACCAACCCTGAGGGATATTAATATCACGTTGATTCTGCACATGAGGAAGGTTTTCACCCACACCTCACTCTCTTAAGAGCTAACTTTCCAAATCAGCCATGAGGTTAATTCTGAAAACATGTTCATCATCGACTATCTTATGTGCCAGTCCCAATCCAGATGGCATTTGACTTAACACTTCATTAGCTAACAGAATGGCGACCTCTAAAAATGAGACTTGTCTGGCTTCTTCTTTGTATACATTTGGACTAATTTTCAATCCCCTAATTAAACCTTTCTCTGATTGACAGAAGCTCATGACAAGCAGATATGCTGATGGAACTAAATATTTTCAGTTTTCTCTTTAAGACAGTAGACATCCAGAACATTGGAGAGAAGAGAAATTTGGTGAAAGTGAGAAATCATACACAAAGGATAGGAGCAAAAGGATAGCATCAGAAGAGGCCTTTGACTGGACGGAGGAAGGATCTCAGGAAATGTGTGGACAGGAACGGTCCTCTATTCACTCTCCAGGAAGTCAAGCTCCTAAGACGAATACACGAATACCCTCAGATGGTTACCTTCGCTCAGGCCGTCAAAAGCAACCCCTCTTTCCTGAGCCCCACAGCATAGCATGTAATGAGACAGGGAGCACTGACCACAGAGTCCGTAGACATGGGTGTGAGGACCGACTCACTCTTTCTTGGCAAAGCATGTTGGTCTCCTCTCTGAACCTCAGATAATGACAGCCAGCTGCTTACATCTCAAGAATTACTGAGCTTCAAGTTATATAGGTTGGGGAACAATCTTTGTGTTACTGTGAAGGGTTATAGAACGGTAAGACATTAATAATACCAAATCCTGCCTCATAGAATTATTTATACATACCACCCACTAGAAAATAAATGCTAGACAGCAGGACTTGCTGTCATCTCAGCCCCCTCTGTATCTAGCACAGTCCCTGTCACGCATAAGAACTTGATAAATGTTTGCCGAATTGACATCCATTGAACTGAATCACTGAGACAGTGCCCTGCACCGTCTTTGGGGGCAATTGTAGAATCTCATTTTACATCATCACCATCACCTTGCTCTGAGCTGACATGAGGAAGTGTGCAATAAATGATGAGTGAATGAATGAATAAATTGCGAGGAGTTGAAAAGATGGTTCTCAACTCAGAATGCACTTTAGAGTCGCCTGGGGTGCTTTTAAAAATCAATCTCTGGGACCCTGCCCCAGAGATTGATTTTTAAAACTTCCCCGGGATAGTCTAATATACCATCAAGGTTGAGAACCAATCACTTCAAACAATGGGAAAATGTAAGGAAGAGCCCTCCCCCACACTTCTTTTTCTAACCACTCTAGGTTTTAGATTCTTGAGGGAAATAAAGCATTCTGAAAGCTATCACTCTCTAAAATGGAAGAGTGATGTGGGTACTGCTTTTTAGAAAACACTGTCAAGAAGTGGTTTCCATCCGTGCTGGCTGATGGACCTCTTGGCAGCTATCACCCTGGCACACACTTGACCTGGATATGGCTGAGCTGGGAAGGCGAGATCAGCCACCAGGGCCATCGCTCGGGACTTCTCTGAGCCCAGATGTTCTGAGAGGTTGCCACCTTGTGGTCACTCTTCAGCGAAAGCTGTACGCTTTTTAGCACCTTCCTTAAAACAAGTTTATCTCAGGCGGCTGTTGGCTTTTCTCTTTCTCAAATCATATGCAAAGCCTGCTGGCATGTATTCTGATATTTCTGGAAAGAGGAAACAAGGAAGCGAGGGTTCTCGGCTCTCCGTGGTGAAAAGAAGGCTTCAAATATTAACACCAGGCAGGACATAGCGGTTATATGAGTGGGTGATTTATTTATCACTGTTGAATAGTGAGTGATAGAGGTCGAGAGAGGATAATGTACTCAAAATAATCCAGGCTTCATTTCTAGGGGGAAGGTATGGGTTACGTCAAACCCGTTTATAAATCTTTACTTTCATGAGAAAAAAGTAGAAGAGTAACAGAGCCATCATTCTCATTTGACAGAGAGAACCAAGGCCCCAGGTGTTAATTGTGTTTGTCAGAGTTGCATGAACTCAGGCTGGGAACCAACCTTTTGTTTTATTTTTAATTTTTTTGAACATTTATTTATTTTTGAGAGGCAGAGAGAGACAGAGCATGAGTGGGGGAGGGGCAGAGAGCGGGAGACACAGAATCCAAAGCAGGCTCCAGGCTCCGAGCCGTCAGCACAGAGCCCGACGCGGGGCTCAAACTCACAAACCATGAGATCATGACCTGAGCCGCAGTCAGATGCTTAACCGACTGAGCCTCCCAGGCGCCCCAACAACCAACCTTTTAAACCAATGTCTTCAGAAAATGAGATTCGTTTTTATACTAAAAGGAAAAATCCAGTCTTGACATTTGAGTTTCTACACAAATTCAAATGTGAAGACTGGATGTAAATGTGTGTATGTAGGAAACAATATACACACATACGCGTATACACAGACCCATGTGTATATTTTTGTTAAGCTTATTTATTTATTTTGAGAAAGAGAGAGAGAGAGAGGGAGAGCATGAGTGGGGGAGGGCACAGAGGAAGGGGGAGAGAGAATCCCAAGCTGACAGCACAGAGCCCAAGGCGGGGCTCCATTTCACTAACCGCGAAATCATGATCTGAGCCGAAATCAAGAGTTGGACACTTACCTGGCTGAGCCACCCAGGTGCCCCAACCCACATATTTTTTAAAAAACATTCATAATGAGGACTAATTGAATGATAGAAAATTTCACTTCATGAAAAATTTTACTTTACAATATTGTTTAAGAAATATTTTTTTCAAAGACACAAACTAGTATCTGTATTTTCAAGTTTTGTCAGACCTGCTGTAATGGATACGTGAGATTCACCAAAAGGGCACCTGGAAACTAATATGAGGTATGAATTTTATTCTTCACACCAGATTACTTTTCAAGTAGATTAAATATATGAAGGTGCGGAGAGCTGTCCCTGGGTCCACACTGACCTGGGTTTGTGTGTCAACCCAACAATGAGCTACAAAACCCTGCAGAATTTGCTTGAACTTCTGGGGCATCAGTTTCCTCACCGACAAGTAATAATAGTAAGGACAACTTGTCAATAATTCTTATGGTTGTTAAATAAAAGAAATAACTCCAACCAGAGATCCTAAGACAGAAAGTACCCAAACAGTAAATGAATCGTGAATAGTTTTATCTTCACTACGATTTTCTTAGAATGTTTGTCTAGTTGATCTCATTGCTAATCAATGGGGTACTACATCACTCTAGATGTCAAGGACTTTAGCAGGGTGCAGGAAACAAACCATTCACATCATCAGAAAAAAATATGAAAAGGAGGTTTCAGGCAGCTAAGAGAAGTTGGGGAAATTGCTGAATAGATTCGCATGGGTTAAATTGAAATTTGAGTGCAGTTTTAGGAAGTAATTTTATTGGAACAATAGCTTTATCAGTCAATGGACATTTGACTGTATTCAGCCTACCCACCTTTTGATTCCCACCTGACTGTGTCATGAGCCAGCTGGTGTCCAGAAAGCAAATCTTGAAGAAACAGGCTGCAAGCTTCAGAAACCATAGGCCACGTGCTCAGAAATTACTGCTAAATGATGTGACTTCAGAAGCTTAGAGACAAAGACTTCCCAAAACAAAATCTCTAGGCCACACACTAGACACTAGAGGTGGAAGAGGGGAATTTCTACTGAAACTAGGAAACCTTCCTCAGGGCTACATGTGAAATACTTGGTCCTCTACTTTAGAATACAAAGGCCTGTATTCATCCTGTTTCTTTTTTGTTTCCCTCCAGCACTCGTAGAATGAGGGAAGCATGGTGGTTGTGCAATGAATGAACACACAAAGTTTAAAAAAAAAGATTGTGACATTCGTAGTATCTATCCTTACACAACACATGGGGATGGAGGGCCTAGAGATAGATGAGCAAAGCCTTTAAAAATGAAATCATTGGGTGGCTCAGTCAGTTAAATGTCCGACTTCACCTCAGGTCATTATCTCATGGTTCATAAGTTCAAGCCCCACATCGGGCTCTGTGCTGACAGCTCAGAGCCTAGTGCCTGCTTCGGATTCTGTGTCTCCCTCTCTCTCTGCCCCTCCCCTGCTCATGCTCTGTCTCTCAAACATGAATAAATGTTTTAAAAAATATCTTTAAATGAAATCATTGCTCAACATCACTCATCATCAGGGAAATACAAATCAAAAACAGGATGAGATACCATATCACCTCACACCTGTCAGAATAACTAAAATTAACAACACAGGAAACCAGAGATGTTGGTGTGGATGTGGGCAAAGGGGAACCCTCTTAACACCGTTGATGGGAATGCAAACTGGTGTAGCCACTCTGGAAGACAGCATGGAGCTTCCTCAAAAAGGTAAAGATAGAACTACCTTATGACGCAGCAATTGAACTACTAGGTATTTACCCAAAGGATACAAAAATACTGATTCAAAGGGGTGTGTGTGTGTGTGTGTGTGTATGAATTTTAGTCTTCACACTGGATTACTTTTCAAGCAGATTAAGTGAATGTGTGTGTATACACACACACACACACACACACACACATATATATCAAAATAAATCAGTCAGAAAAAGACAAATACCATATGATTTCATTCATATGTGGAATTTAAGAAACAAAACAGATGCACATATAGGAAGGAAAAAAAAAGAGAGAGGGAAGCAAAGCACACGATAGTCTTAACTACAGAGAACAAATTGAGGGTTGATGAAGGGTGGTGGGTGGGGGATGGGCAAAAGGTATTCAAAAGGGCACTTGTCATGGTGAGGGTGTTGTATATAAGTGATGAATCACTAAATTCTACTCCTGAGGCCAAAACCACACTATATGTTAACTAAGTGGAATTTAAATAAAAATGTGAAACGAAAATAAAACAAAATTTAAAGAATAAAATCACTGAATGGATAAAGATGTGGTGTGTGTATATATATATATATATATACACACACACACACACACACACACACACACACACACACACACACAATGGAGTATTACTCGGCATTCAAAAAGAATGAAATCTTGCCATTTGCAACTACGTGCATGGAACTAGAAGGTATTATGCTAAGTGAAATTAGTCAGTCAGAGACAGACAAATATCACATGACTTCACTCATATGAAGACTTTAGGATACCAAACAGATGAACATAAGGAAAGGGAAGCAAAAATAATATAAAAACAGGGAGGGGGACAAAACATAAGAGACTCTTAAATATGGAGAACAAACAGAGGGTTACTGGAGGGATTGTGGGAGGGGGAATGGGGTAAATGGGTAAGGGGCTTTAAGGAATCTACTCCTGAAATCATTGTTGCACCAGGTGCTAACTAACTTGGATGTAAATTTTTAAAAAATTAAATAATAATAAAAAATAATAATGATAAAAAATAAAATCATGAAATCACTAGAATGAAGTCTAGACTTAATGACTTAAATCACTAAAAGCTATTGGCAATAAGCTCTACATCAGGTTATTTAACGGGGATAAGACATGACTACAACATATCAAGAAATGTCAATGTCAGTAACATAGGAGATGCTCAACGCGGTTGGTGTTCTAAACTGACAGAGCGGATACTTACCTATAAAGTGTGGGTTGAAGGGCACAGGTTGATCACAGACCTCCTTCACCTCAAAGGACTTACTTATCAGGATTCTACAGAGCCTGATATTCTGATTTTCTCCCAGTTTAAGGACTGTCTCAAAAAAGATTCCAGTAAAAAGAAAAATATGTTTCCTTGGAAGAAGCCCCATTTGGCCCGGGTTACTTTATCATGTATAGAGGGAAAAACCTGATGTAGAGAGAGTTCGAGAAAGCAGGAAGAAAGGGAAGAAAGAAAAGGAAGAGAGGTTGAGATGGTAATATCCCTCCATCCAACCTCTAGACCTGCACTGTCCTATATGGTAGCCTCTATTCACACGTGGATATTTAAATTTAAATTAACCAAAATTAAGTAAAATAAAAAATTGAGCTCACCCATCGTATTAGTCCTTTTTCAAGTGCTCAATAGCCCCGTGAAGCTAGTGGCTACCATTTTTGTCAAACAGAACATTTCTATCACTGCAGAAATTTCTATCAGACAGTACTGCCCTAGTGAGTGAGTCCTACAGGGGAACCATATCATATTCTTGAGAAGCAATGGGTTTTAAAAACAGCTGAACAAGTGGATTCTACTAGAGAAAAACTATCTTGTAGCCCTTCTTAGCTTTTCTGTATTAAGATAAAAAAACCAAGAAGCGGATATTTTGTTGCAGACTCACTTGCACGGGAAAAGGACAGGATGGGTCACAGGGAAAAAGATGTAGCCATAGCAAGCTAGGGGTCTCTTCCTAAGCAGCCCCAAATGAGGACAGTTCGCCTGTGGACACTAAATGGAGACTGATACTGAAACACGTTTTCCTGTAGAGCTAAAGACTAACTATGTGTTGTGTGCAATATGAAGTTCTCATGGCTTGGTGGGATCCTTTGTCATCCTTATAATTTCAAGGTTATAGAACTCCCCCCGCCCCCAGCCTGGCCACGTATTTTATAGATAGGGTAGCTGCTATCTGACCATAAGGATTATACAAGAATCAACATTAAAGAGGCTAGATTCTTTTTTTAAGGAAGTTATTTGAATTTGAACCCAGGTGTACCCAGGTGTATGTGACTCATAACTCTAAACTATTAAATCATATCATGCTGTTCCTATGAGAAGGAAAAAAATATCATGAAAGGGTATCTTAATTTGGACAGAAATAAGTAAAGGGAAGGCCACGATGGAAGAATCCTCTATATTGCTTTGGCAATGTTGGGGAACCTATGGCCTGATCATAGTTACGAGAGACACAATATTTACGGCTTCTCTGGGTCTCAGTACCCTCTTCTGTAAAGTAAAGAGGTTGGACCAAAAGGTCTTAAGCTCCTTTCAATCCTACATAATTGTTTAATACCCTATATTTCTATAAAGCATTCAATGTGAAGCCTTTTAAGTGAGGATTACTTTATTATCTAGTAAAAATGGTTTTATTGGCACATATATTTTTAGTGCTAAGAACGGACATCAGTGCACATTAGCTAGCCACAAAATTGATAGTTAACAAATTAACTCAGTAGCCGATTTCTCCAGTGCATGTGAACCCTAAAAGTATATTTTATTTTAAAATAAATTATTTTTTAAAAATAGGACTACTGTCCATTTTTGCCAGATTCATTACCTGGAAAATGTTCGCATATATATGGGATCTTCATATGCATGTGTGTTAGTTTCTGCCCCTCCTGTTCCCCCAAGCGAAACATGTTTATGCTTGAAGCTGTTTTGTGAATCCCAAGAAAGCATTTGAAGAAAATTAAAAATCTCTGCCAAAAACTATAACCATCACCAAGCTTGGTCATAAACTTTAATTGGAAAACTGATATTATGTATCTTTATTACACTTTGAAAACATGAATAATATATGTAATCGTCCGAGGGCTGAGCTATGAACATTGCTTTATTATTCAAACATAAATAAAAGTGTACTATATTATCAATTAGTGTCCAGCTTCTTTGGGAAAGTGAGAATAAAATCTGTTAAACCTCAGCTGGTGATTTACATTCTCAAACATCTTTACTCACAAGCCTAAAAAGCAGGCTGGTAACAGTCGCCAAAACAGTTGCCAAGACAACTTATCTCTGGATTTAGTACCTACTGCATCAGGAAAGACGCCTACGAGGAATTTAATTAACTAACGCCTCAGCCTCTTTGGCCAAAAACGGATGGATTTTCCTTTAACTCAAAGTCCCTAGAGAATGAGATTCAATGGAACGAGGGTAGACGCAGACACACGAGATAGACATACACATGCGCACTCACAGATGCTGGGATTTAATTATAATACAAGGCTAGTTTTCAGGTGGGTTGACATAGAATCTGCCTCAGTAGTTCATACATGTTTACTGAATAAATGTAAATAAACATGTAGCTATAATGCTGTATATATTTATATTATATTGTAGATGTTATACATAATATAAATGTATATATTACATACAAATATATATTTACATTATGTATGCATATATGTTTATATTTATATATTTGTTTATATATAATTCATTCATGCATGCATTCATTCATTCATTCACTTTCCTTCTTCTTCCCTCTTCCCAGAAAGAAATAGGCAATTTATGGAAGTTAATTGAAACAAAATTAGCACGACAGATGAATCAGATATAAAATTGATAGGATGTTTAGAATGTTAGAACGAAGTTTCATCATTGGTTCTGAGCTTCCAGGTAACCATGGCAATAATAGAAGTAGAACAAATTGTATGGTTTACATTACTGCTCACAAAAGGGAATGCTTTTACTCTCCTAAATTCTAACATTATTTTGGGGTGGTTGTTTGAAAACCATACATAGCATTATAAAATTCCTAGTACCATACGGTTATGTCATGCTCTGTACATGCTTTTTTTTCCCATTTAATCCTCACAACTCACCACTAAAGCCCAAAGTCCGCTGAGCTAGTAGAAAGTACTATACGAGCAATGCTTAATAGTGTAATTAGTGTTTACCTGGATTATACATCCTTCTTTCCCACATGCTCCTCCTTTAAATGTCCAACTCAAAGATCAGGATGTGGGGCCGAGCACCAAGCTTTCATACGCTATGCGTTTCAAACACAACTCTAATCTCCCACCTTTGGGTACTTTTTCCCCATAATGGGCAAAGGTGGGTAGTTTTCCCCATCCTTTATGAGCTCCAAAGACACATGACAAAAGGTCTGCATTCACATGCTGGCAATTTCAGACATGCATAGTGTTGTGTCCTTTTTAAACATATTTGCATGTTTTAATCCTCACAATGAATAAGAGCAAGCAGATGAATACTGATTCTGTTTAAAGTTTTTCTTTAATGTTTTTAATGTTTATTTATTTTGAGAGAGAGAGAGAGAGAGAGAGAGAGTGTGTGTGTGTGTGAGAGCAGGGGAAGGGCAGAGAGAGAGAGGGAGACACAGAATCCAAAGCAGGCTCCAGGCTCTGAGCCATCAGCACAGATCCCAACACAGGGCTCGAACCCACGAACTGTGAGATTACGACCTGAGCCGAAGTCGGAAGCTTAACCAATTGAGCGACCCAGGTGTCCCAACTGCTTCTCTGTTTATATGCATTAAGAAATATGGGTTATTTCCATAATTTGGCTATTGTTGAGAGTGCTGCTATAAACATTGGGGTACAAGCCTAAATGTCCATCAACTGATGAATGGGTAAATAAATTGTGGTTTATATACACAATGGAGTACTACGTGGCAATGAGAAAGAATGAAATCTGGCCCTTTGTAGCAACGTGGATGGAACTGGAGAGTGTTATGCTAAGTGAAATAAGCCATACAGAGAAAGACAGATACCTTATGTTTTCACTCTTATGTGGATCCTGAGAAACTTAACAGAAACCCATGGGGGAGGGGAAGGGGAAAAAAAGAAAAAAAAGAGGTTAGAGTGGGAGAGAGCCAAAGCATAAGAGACTGTTGAGAACTGAGAGCAAACTGAGGGTTGATGGGGGGTGGGAGGGAGGAGAGGGTGGGTGATGGGTATTGAGGAGGGCACCTTTTGGGATGAGCACTGGGTGTTGTATGGAAACCAATTTGACAATAAATTTCATATATTGAAAAAAAAGAAATATGGGTTCTGTTAAAACACAAGTCTTTGATCCCTCCTTAGTGCCCACACTTCATATTTCCTTTCTTCCTGTAGATAATCTGGCAACTAAATCATAACTCATATACCTCCAGGATACTGTTTAGCTCATCAAGCTAGTCATTCGCTAAATAGGAAAGCAATGACTTAATACAGTCTCAGGATATTCCTAATCGTCTGCCTTCAGGGTAGAATTCTGAGCTAGCCAAGTCTGTCAGGTAGTGTTAGCCCTCTGACTTTGTCCTTCATTGTCAAAGGGTTTTGTTTTTGTTTGTGTTTTGCGATTCTAGGACCTTTTCATTTCCATACGAACTTTCAAAACAGCTTGCCAATTTCTGCACCCCCCCCCAAAAAAAAAG
Source organism: Herpailurus yagouaroundi (assembly GCF_014898765.1). Classification (NCBI taxonomy): domain Eukaryota; kingdom Metazoa; phylum Chordata; class Mammalia; order Carnivora; family Felidae; genus Herpailurus; species Herpailurus yagouaroundi. The sequence continues at coordinate 34,299,362 of NW_024412417.1, read as the reverse complement.
CCTCCTGGAATTTTTATTGGGATTGTGTTGAGTCTTCGGATAAATTTGGAGATAACTGACATCTAACATATTGAATCTTTCAACCCACAGACAAAGTACATCTTTCCACTTATGTAGGTCTTCTTTAATTTCTCTCATCAATATTTTACAGTTTTCAATATACAGGTTTTACCCATCTTTGTTAGATTTATCCCTAGGTATTGCCTATTTCCAAATATTTGTTGCTACTATATTTAAATACTACTGAGTTTTGTATATTCTTGTAACCTGCAACTTTGCTAAACTCATTAGTTCTAATATATGTTTTGTATCCATCAAATTTTCTACATAGACAAAGCCACCTACAAGTAAAAATAAGTTTATTTCATCATCTCCAATCTGGATGCAATTATTTTTATTTTTCTTGCCTATTTGCACTTGCTAGAACCTTCAGTAAAATGCTGAATAGAAGGGGGGCGCCTGGGTGGCTCAGTTGGTTAAGCAGCCGACTTCGGCTCAGGTCATGATCTCACGGTCTGTGAGTTCGAGCCCCGCGTCGGGCTCTGTGCTGACAGCTCAGAGCCTGGAGCCTGTTTCAGATTCTGTGTCTCCCTCTCTCTGACCCTCCCCCATTCATGCTCTGTCTCTCTCTGTCTCAAAAATAAATAAACATTAAAAAAATGTAAAAAATAAATAAATAAATAAATAAATAAATAAATAAAAAATCTTGAATAGAAGGGATGAGAGCAGATGTCCCTGACTTGGTTCTGACCTTCAAAGGGAAATAATTCTGTCTTTCATCACTACGTTAACTGTAAGGTTTTTTCATAGATGCTCTTTATCAGGTTAAGGTATCTTCTTTTCCTAGTTTGCTGACAGCTTTTCTTTTAATGTTTATTTATTTTTGAGAGAGAGTGAGCAAGGGGGGGAGGGGCAGAGAGAGAGGGAGACATAGAATCCGAAGCAGGCTCCAGGCTCAAGCTGTCAGCACAGAGCCCAACGTGGGGCTCGAATTCACGAACTGTGAGATCATGACCTGAGCTGAAGTCAGACGCTTAACCCACTGAGCCACCCACGCGCCCCTGCTGACAGCTTTTTATAAGGAGCTGCTGTTTGCATTTTTCTCTGCCCGCATGCAGTTTTCTTACCTACATATACTGATCCGTCCTCAACTGAAGCCTGGAGAGGGAAACCTCTGAAGCTTTCCAGGGGTCTCTGAGTATGCTGCTCTCTCTCTCTTCAGTACCCCACTCATGCCAACTCTAGCCACTTTTTCTTGGACTCCCACGTCCATTTCGCCAACATGGGGAGACCAGCAGGCTCAGACTCAGTCCCTCCTGCCAGCGACATAAGCTGGAAACTCTCTCAAAGCAGTAATCTGGAATAGCGTAGAGCTCACTTTATTGGTTTTCTGTCTTTCGAGGATTATTGCCCTTTGTTGTGTGATGTCCCATGTCTTAAAAATTATTGTTTCATATGTTTTGTCCAGTGTTTTAGTTGTTTCTGAGGGACAGTTAGCATCAGAGTCCCTGTTATCCCAGGTGGAAGCAGCAATCTTTCCTGGGGAGTTTCTACACATGTACAATCCTAGGCCTTAATCTATACAGAAATCACGGGCTAGGTCTTGAGAATCTGCACATTTTCAAATTTGTTTTTTTTTTAATTTACTAACTTTTGAGAGAGAGAGAGAGAGAGACAGAGTGTGAGCAGGGGAGGGGCAGAGAGAGAGGGAGACACAGAATCAGAAACAGGCTCCAGGCTCCAAGCTGTCAACACAGAGAACGACGCAGGGCTCAAACCCACCAACCACAAGATCATGACCTGAGCCGAAGTCAGACGCTCAATCCACTGAGCCACCCAGGTGCCCTGAGAATCTGTACATTTTCAAAACTCCACACTGAATTTATTGTAAATAAAAGTTTACAATATTGTAATTACAATATTTACAATATTTTATTATAAATAAAAGCTTGTAAAGTTCAGATTTACCCTTACTTTATATCTCCTGAAACCTGTTCTGTAGGTTAAGTTTCAGAGCATGACAAGGACACTGGAACCAAGTTCTCTGCCTCTTTAACCTCGGTTTCTTCTCATCCCCGTGTGTACAACCACTGTAATGTCTGCTACATTAGTGCTAATGCTGGGAAGGCTAATTTAATTTCATACATTTCAGTAAGGCTTAACATCTACATGTGCAAAAAACCAACTATAATATAAATCAGGTTGCTCACCAGAAATTGGGTATTTCTTGCACTGTGGTAAATATTACATGCTTGTATCAGATGAGGAAGGACAAAAAGTGTTCTATTATATATATGTAATCATCTTCGTAAAGAGGAAGCCATCAAAGTTTGGATGCAGCGAATATTCTATTCTATTTCTATTCAGGATTTCTATTCTCTTTTGTCCTTTATGTGTTACTGGATTCCTTCCCAAGATAATACCACTCCAATAATCGTATTGCCCAATGGTATTGGTTACTCTTAGACGTGTTTTAAAATACAGGTGGATAGTCATCTCTTTGTGATGTCTTCTCACAAAATTCTAGGTGGCTTTACTTTTTTCCACCCCTGAATGCTTAACGTGTAGGGCACATAGTATTTTAGTTTTCTTCACGGTGCACTAACAATGTGTATTTGGATAATGACACCTGTACATTCTCAAATGAATTTTCCCAGGTAACTGATTTCATGGAAATTGTTGACTTCCTATTTCTCCTATTCAGTTATTCTAGAAATATTCAGAAATGGAGAATATATGATAATACATTACATAATATGAATATATAATTATGAACACATTTATGATTATATAATTTAAAGATACATATAATATGAATATAGGTTTATTTCTTATTTTCTGGTATTCTGCCTGGGAACATCTGAAAAACAGATAACTGAGCTATATTAAGTTTAATTAATATTAAACAGCATTAAGTTGGCAAGTCCCCTGATTCCTGTGCTGCCTGGTTTCTGATCTCGTGGGTATCTAAAGTGGCTTACAATGACTGAATATGTGAGGAGTTGTTTTTCTATTTGGGGTTCTTTGGTAATGAGCACACCCTGATAGTAACGCCTTAGGATTGCCTGTGCCCCCACTGATATACCGCTGATTTTTAGGGAGTCAAGAAAAATCCCTTTGGCGGGGCCTAATCCCTTCATGCAAATGTTAACTCTATGAAATTTTATCTTTCTGTTCTTCAGATCATCTTTAAATTATTCATAGCCTGACAAACAATGTGTGAACAAAAGAAGAGAATTTTGTTCTACTTCAACAAGTTGATTTAAGTTTATTTATTTATTTTGAGAAAGAGAGAGAACGGGGGAGGGGCAGAGAGAGAGGGAGAGAGAGAATCCCAAGCAGGCTTCGTGCTGGCAGCACAGAGCCCAACACAGGGCTTGAACCCACAAACTTTGAGATATGACCTGAGCGCAAGTCAAGAGTCAGGTGATTAACCAACTGAACACGAGCTGCCCCCAACAAATTGATTTTAAGCCCAAATGCTGTTTAGACTGTGTGCTTTGAGTGAGGGTTTAAAAGGATAACGGGGTCATGTGTACACATGCAGCTGAAACTAAGACCATCCCACCAACCTCAATAGGAACCTTGGTCATGTGCAAACCTAGTTGATGAGGAACTCAACTCTCTGTAACTGCAGTTCAAATATAGGAACTAGCCCAATCCACCGATCAGGAGAGTCCTACCAAAGAAAACAATAACATGGACATATTTTTATCTCAAAGAGGTATTAGAAATCATCTGATGTTACATTTCTCAAATTTGTTGGGAAGGGGGACAATAATGAGAATTACCTGGTTCAGTGAGGAACAGAATGGAGGAGTATTGAGGATATACAGCTTGTCAGAGCTCCAAAGAGATCCTTTTTAACTTTTAACATAATTTATGAATCACGGGTCCACATAATGATTTATATAGCCTTGGCTGTAACCATTCAAACCATCCAGCAAGGGAGCTTTCAAAAATCTTACCATCCAGGTTATATCACAGCCAAATTAGAATCTCTGGGTTGGACTTAGGTACCAATACTCTGAAGAGTCACGTAGGAGAGGTTGGGAATCCATAGGCCTATAATAGCGGGGAGCTTGCTAACACCAGACGCAGGATAAGTACCCAGCTCATATTTGAGCAGCCACAAAGAACCTCTCCACTTCCCTCTAGACACCTCTCCAGCTAAGAATTACTGTGCCCTCCAGGGAAAGTGTTATCTTTAAATGAACAATTTTTTTCTTTAATTGTGGTAAAATACACATGTAAAATTTACCATCTCAACCATTTGTAAATGGAGAGTTCAGCAGCATTAGATATATTTACATACTTTGCAACAGATCTCGAGAACATTTTTATCCTGCAACCCTGGAACTCTCCCTTCCATTCCCTGCAAAACATTTTATTTTCTGTTTTTATGAGTTTGACTACTTTAGATACCTCATATAAATGGGATCATATAGTGTATGTCTTTTTGTGACTGCTTATTTCACTTAGCATAATATCCTTAAGATTCATCCATGTTGTAGCAAGCGGCAGGATTTCCTTTTTTTTTTTTTAGCTGAATAATATCCCACTGTATGTGTATACCACATTTTCTTTATCCATTCATCTGTCCACGGATATTTGGATTACTTCTACCTCTTGGCTATCGTGAGTAAAGCTGCAATGAACTTGGATATGCAAATGTCTCTTTGAGATCCTACTTTGAGTCATTTTGGATATATACCCAGAAGGGGGATCATATGGTACTTCTATGTTTAATTTTTGAGGAATCTCCATAGCTGTTTTCCATAATGGCTGCATGATTTTTAATTCCCACCAACAGTGCATGAGGGTTCCAAAAAATATGGAATTTTCGAGAATTTGCATGTAATCCTTGTATAGGGGCCATGCTGATCTTCTGTATTGTTCCAATTTTAGTATACGTGCTGCTGAAGCAACCACTAATCAAAAACTTTTGAGATAATTTTCATAACTTATTAATAAATCCCATGGGAGGGGCGCCTGGGTGGCGCAGTCGGTTAAGTGTCCAACTTCAGCCAGGTCACGATCTCGCGGTCCGGGAGTTCGAGCCCCGCGTCAGGCTCTGGGCTGATGGCTCAGAGCCTGGAGCCTGTTTCCGATTCTGTGTCTCCCTCTCTCTCTGCCCCTCCCCCGTTCATGCTGTGTCTCTCTCTGTCCCAAAAATAAATAAACGTTGAAAAAAAAAATTAAAAAAAAAAAATAAATCCCATGGGAGTGACAGCTTGAGTCTCCCAAATTTATAAAAACCGCATGTTTGAATAATTCATTTTAAGAGGAATCTGATAAATGGTCAAGGCACAGTTACTAAAGGGAGCCCTCAAAGCATAGTCCCCAGACCGGATCATCAGCCTCATTTGGGAATGTGCTAGAAATGCAGATTCTTAGGCCCCACCCCAGACTTACTGACTCAGAAATTCTGTGGGTAGGATCCAGCAACTTGTTTTTTAAAAGCTTCCTAGTTTTTGAAGCATATTAAGGTTTGAAATGTTCTTTCGGTTATGATTTTATGGATCTTAAAAAGAATCCTCTAAGCTCTGAGACTTTTTCTATTGATGCTGGTAATGTCAATGAATATATTCCTTCCTGTTTTATTTTGCTTTTTGTTGTCTGTCTATTGCTTATTTGTTTGGTAAAACAGCCTTGCTGTAAGTATCAGTGACTTAAGGATTAAAAGCTAGCTTAGGCAGTAGTTTATAGTATAAACTGTAACAATATTAACTTCTTGGTCATTATGTATTCTGTAAAATGAGGAGACTAGACCAAAGATGGTGAATATCTGCCTTACACCACTTTTCCAGAGCCCAAGGCAGACATTGCTAATTGATCAAGACACTCTACCCCACCTAGCCCATGTAGAATCCTATAATCTTTCTTAACACAGCCTTACCAATGAATTAGACTTATGGGATGAAATCCATTTGCCACCACATAATCTTTATTGTCCCTTCTAGCTATGTCCTCAAATAATATGCACTCCAAACACTATCCATTCTAGGGTGTTCTCTAGAACTGTAAATACTCAGTGAGCTTGGTTTCCTCAACTATAAGATAATACTAATGTTATCTACTTCATGGGGTGTCTTCTTTAGGAGTCTTTAGGAAGATTAAATGAAATATTATATTTGAACCAGCTAGATCAGTGCTAGGCACAAAGTTTTAAAAGTATCATTAAACTTTAGTTCCTGCATTCTTTACAATTTTTTCTGACCACTCACCTTGGCCGACAACTACAGCTGATCAAGCGCAGTGCTGCTCTGAGAAGCATGAGTGCTCTTGGTACTGACCTGGCAATAATGAGGATGGACTGATTTCTTAGCCTTTGCTTCCATTACAGTGCTTCCCTCATCATTCTGCTTACCAAGTCTGCACTTTGGCTGAACTAGTGCCTTTGGGTGAAAAAGGAGCCCTTTTACTTCTTAGTTAATCTAATCTCACAACAGAAAAAATCAAAATGATTATATTATCCAGCACAAAACTAAACTCAGAATACATATAACCAACCTTTTCATGCTGACTTAGTAAGATATTAACGAGCACGTTTCCCTCCTGGAGTAGATGTACAGAAGTTAAGATTTATTGAGGACTATGCATGCACAAAAGCTCTGTTAGCCAATTTGCTGTTATATCTGATTTATTCCCCACAAGAAGACTTTAAGACACGCACAACTACATTGTTTCTGATTTACAGATGAGAACACTGAGGTCCAGAGAAGTTAACAAACATAACCAAAGTCATAAGCTTGAAAAAGGGATCAACTACCTAATTTGCAGAGCCCAGGGCAAAGTAAAGATGCAGGGCCTCTTATGTGAAAGATTATTCAGAATTTCAAGGCAGAGACTGAAGATCATTAAGACAAGCTCAGGGATCTCTGCACGGGATCCAACCTACTACACAGGTTGTAGGTTCGTGAAGTTGGCCTTACCGGCGTCAGAAAAGATTCTAAAACTTGTGTCATTTCTCTATTCCAACAATGGGAAAGGCAAGTCACCCAGCAGGAAGTACATCTTGGAGCCCTGGCCCCAGAAAAACAGTGAAGAGCTACAGAGAGTAAGAGTGAAACCCAAAGAACCCAGTCAGGTTCATGGGTTTGACAAGAGATCCCAAGGAGCAGCCCCAATAGAGGAAGCAGCACTGGATTTGAGTCAGAAAACCTGGGCTCAGATATTGCCTTGGAAACATTATTTGAATGATCTCAAGCAAGTCATTGAGCCCTACTAAGCCTCTGTCTCCTCCACTGAAGAAGTGAGGGTCCACCACCTTTTCTTAATTCACAGATTGAACCACTACAGGGGTTGAAGCACATAACTGCACACAGTATGCAGACAAGTACGTGAGGATAGCGCCTTTGGAGCAATTAACTGCAGCCCCAACGCTCTACCCCAACTACCTCTTGTATCCAATGATTTAAGTGGGTGCTAAAGGGTCTCTAGGGCAGGATGAAAATCTAAACTGTGTTCAATAATGGGATACTGACATAGAATGGCAGATGGTTGAACTACAGGGAGGTTAACTAAAGGCTGCAGGGACCATCTAGGAGAATTCATTGAACACTTAATAGGTTCTGAATCATCATCTTGGGTACAAATTGTTTTTAATATTAACAGTGAATGACTGAGATTATAAAGCATCTATCTAGATTGCAAAAAAAAAAATGCATTTCTTTACTTTCTTTTCTTCCTGGTCTTCCTCTCCCATAATCACTCCAAGAATTTCAGCATTGCTCTTTTGGCTTCGGTCCAAAGAATTATGATCATGTTGGGGAAAGAATATGTACAAGCTGTCCATTGTGCTGAACACCCTTTTCTCCTTAGCTGTTGTTATTTTCAGTGGTCTATAGCATCCCTCACAGAGTTCAACTGTCTATAGCAGTGACTGAGACATGCCCACCATTATTGGTTTGAGAGGAAAGTATACTGTTTCAGGGAGCGAGCCATTCTCTCTTTGTGTGGTAATCTGCCATGGTTACATGAGATGAGTGGCCTTGAGTCCAATGTCACAGCTCAAGGTCTCATAGCCTCATCCACATATACTAATGGATATTTTTGTGAGACTCATCCATAGGACAGGTGGATAAGATTAGAGAAGAGTCTACCATCAGCCACACAATGTACCTAGTGCTAGATCTCTACTAAGGTGGGGAGGCAGGTGTAACACTACTTTATCCCACTCCAAAAGGTCAGCCTCATATCTTCTTACCATTTCCTAGCAAGGTGAGAGTAAATAAAGATTTTTCCTTAAGAATCTGGGGCTTCACCACATTGGGGCTGCCATTGTTAGTTGCTCTGCCACTGCGTTCAGCTGCAAGTGGTTGAGCTCATCCTTGCCTGTCTCCATGAGATCAAGAGCAATTTATCTGCCTCTCTCCTACCTTCTTAATGACCCCCAGGATTGATGTCTATCTTCCCATATTTCTGTCCTTGACCTCTAAGACAATAATTACTTTGATCTCCCTCTCTCCTTTGATGATTCACCATTTACTCAACAGATATTTATTGAGCACTTGGTAATAACCAGGCACCATTCTAGACACTCAAAATTCAAGAGTGAACAGAAAATCATCCCTGCCTTCACAAAGCTTACATTCGAGCCCCAAGGTCTATTTTATTTCCTTTCTCAATTAGTGAAAGTTCAAAGGATACTCACTTCATATTACCCAAAGGCCCCAAATGTAACCTCCTAAATAAAACAGCACGAGTTGGTATATTTTCAAGGTCTAAACTGTTTAGTGTTATTTAGTCAGCATGTAAAATTTTAAGAGAAAGGAAGAAGTAGGTTTGACACAATAGGAACAAAAGTCCACATTGGACCTTAAGAGTTAAAGTAAGAAATCATGGGGCACCTGGTTGGCTCAGTTGGTTAAGCATCCAACTTTGGCTCAGGTCATGATCTCACTGTTCATGGGCTCAAGCCCTGCGTTGGGCTCTGTGCTAACAGCTCAGAGCCTGGAGCCTGCTAAGGATTCTGTGTCTCCCTCTCTCTCTCTGCCCCTCCCCCGCTCATGTTCTTCCTCTCTCTCTCTCTCTCTCTCTCTTTATCTCTCTCTCTCAAAAATAAACAAACATTAGAAAAGATTTTAATAGGAAAAAAAGTAAGAAACCAAACTTCTGGGTGCATTATGGAGAACGTTTCTTGAAGCAAACTTAAACCAGCCCTTGTGGCTGTTTTATAAAAAGGGTGACAAATCCCAAGCAACAATGCCATGGAACCTTTTTCAGAAGGTGTAATCTGTGGGACAAAATTAAATGATTGAATCATTGCTTTATTTGACTTACTTCTATCCTGTGATCATTCCAAGAACCCCAGCATGGCTGGCTCTCTTAGATATCACAGTCAAATGGGTGTTGGATGAATGGATTCACCCAGCAATCCATTAAGTGCTGATGAAAAGGAATCATAGCCTTGGAAGCAGGAACCATGTATACCCCACATAGAGAAGCTACAACACTCTTAAAATCAAAAGCCCAGAAGGTGCTGAAGCTAAGAGCTTACTTAGTAGAAGAGAAACAGGGTGATAGGAGGGATGGTCCAAGGGAAGTAGTGAGAGTGGAATTTGAAGGCAGATTCCAACTGTGAGTCATGACCTAGATTGGCATAAACTCCTGTGAGAACCTCCTCCCCTCTCATCCCACCACGAGACATGAAGGAGATCAGAGAAAGAATAGAATAGTAAGAGTGGCCTGGGTTCCGCAGTTAAGCAGGTAATGGTTGGGGCCTAAGTTGTCATTCTGAATTCACAGTGTAAAACCACAAGTGTCCTGTGATATTTGCCTTAAATACCTAGCTGCTTCTCCCCCTGCCATTCTGAGAGTGATAGAAACTGATGGAATCATTAGCAGATGCCCCAGTATCATAGTCGTCTCTGTCACCCTCTTCACCAAATCACTCCACATTTTGTTCTACTTGGTGACTGGTGGGTAGGCTGTAACTGACAGAAGAATCTAAAATACCATCTTGTCAAGCACAAGTCTAAACTAGGTCTGCATGACTTCACGGGTTTAGGACAAGGGTTAAGAAATATCTAATTTTAGCAGATTGAAATTTGCAGAAGTGTTGAGAGCCAGAAAAAAAAAATCCTTAATACTCAATAAGGGATCCTGCTGAGACATCCAAAGCACCTCAAGTTTTTAACACCTTTTAAAAATCACTTATTTTCATGCTTGTGTACTGCGCGATCTTATTTATGGTCAGGAAGGCCCAGAATACCATCTCAACCTTGCCACTAGCTGTGTGACCTTGGTCTAATTACTCTTCTTTTTAGATCTCAAATTTTTCAATGAAGGTAATAATAACTACCTTTTGTGACTGATGCAAACATTAAATGAAATGATAGAAGTGTGAGGGTTTCGTAGTCTACATTCTATTATAGCTTCTCAATATTTGCTTAATGATAAATGATTACATGAATGAATATTAATACATGGGAAAACATTTATTTCCTTTTCTTATATATTCTCATTCCAGAGTCATCTAAGACATGAACATAAAACATAAACACTATTTATTTTTTCATAAGAATTTATACTTTATAAAGTGAAACCTTGTATGTCTCATTTAATCCTCCTAAAAGCTCTTGAGAGACAGTTTAGGCTGGGGTTAGCACTTCCGTCTTACAGAAAGGGATGCAAAGGGCAGTATTTTTTATTATCCAAATCCATGCAGTTAAAGGAAAGAAGGAAGGAAGGAAGGAAGGAAGGAAGGAAGGAAGGAAGGAAGGAA
>NW_024412417.1:34247198-34288623 GCF_014898765.1 Herpailurus yagouaroundi | reverse complement strand
GAAGGAAGGAAGGAAGGAAGGAAGGAAGGAAGGAAGGAAGGAAGGAAGAGAAGGAGGCAGGAAGAGGGAGGGAGGAAAGGAAGGAGGGACTCAAGCTCAGATTTTCCAACTCGAACTCCATATTTTTTTCCATTTTGAAAACCACCATCCCACGTATCCTTGAAAACTGAAGGAACCCATCTGTCATCATTGGACCAGTTATTAACACAATCAAAATAGACATTTCCTTCCTGACTAAAATGAATTAATGGCTTAATCTGTCTACAATATCATTCCTGGACAACACAAGAGGCTTTCTCATATAAGGCTGTCAGAAAAGATTCAAACTCAGAAAAAGCAATCTTTTAATTATCTTCAGTTGTGCTAACTCCAAGGTGGCTTCGAGGGGAGCGAAGATTAGGACACAGTCATCTCAGGTCTGTCATTCTTAGTGTTCTGACCTGCCAGTCAGTACCTAGAACAATTGCAAATAAAGCCATGGGTAGGTTTAGGATGAAAGAGACCTTTTATATCAGACACCAAAGAGGTGGACTAAGTCAGAAATTCCAAGAACACTTGGCCACCTAAATGGAATGATGTAGTTAGAAAGGGAGGGAGCCAAACCATGAGAGACTCTTAAAAACTGAGAATAAACTGATGGGGGAGGTGGGGGGTGGGGGGAAAGTGGGTGATGGGCATGGAGGAGGACACCTGTTGGGATGAGCACTGGGTGTTGTATGGAAACCAATTTGACAATAAATTTCGTATTATAAATAAATAAATAAATAAATAAATAAATAAATGGAACGATGTCCTGAAATTAAGTAGACAAATTAAGGTAAGGGTGTCTGGGTTGCTCAGTCGGTTAAGCATCTGACTCTTGGTTTCAGCTCAGTTCATGATCTCGTGGCGTAAGGAGTTTGAGCCCTGCATCAGGCTCTGTGCTGACAGTGCACAGCCTGCCTGGGATTGTCTTTCTCGCTCTCTCTCTCTGTACCTCCCCTACTCACGCTGCCCCTGTCTCTCTCAAAAATAAATAAATAAACTTAAAAAAAATTAAGGGTAGAGGGATGTATAAATATTTACTGAATGTCTACTACAAGCTAAGCACTAAGGTGAAAACTCTAGATATGGTACCCTATTTAATCCCTCCATCTACCTAAAAGGTACATATTTTTAATTCTCATTGTACAAAGAAGATTCTGTAGCTCACAGAATTTAAGTTACTTGTCCAGAATTAGTGGCTGAGCTTCAGTCTGAACCCCGACTTGTCTGAACCCAAAGCCCATGTTTTATCACCTGGCTAGGAATTTTCCACTAGCAGTCCACAGATGAGAGCAGGGCTGACAGAAAAAAGACAACTGTAGTTATCCCTGTCCCTTTTTAACATCAATATGCTGATTCAGTACATCTGAGATGGATCCCACACTTCCAGATCTTAACAAGTTTTCTGGGTTATTACAAGGGACAGCTAAGTATGAAAAGAGACGCCATGTTGCCTACTCAGGAGACAAAGACATATTTCTTACAGCCATGGTGCACCCAAGGTGCAATGCCCTTTCGAACTCTCACTTACCTTCACTAATCAGTGATTTTTATGACTTTACAACATGCTAGAAGCTCTCAGCATTAGTCAAAAGTTAGGAAGGAGCCTTTTCTTCAGACCACTTAGTCTTCACCATTACCCAACTGGCCACGTAACATAGATTCTCCCCACTGGCACCAGCCAGAGAGCCCCCAGCCCTTCACACAGACATTCAACGTCTCCCAGGCTGGGTTCTGAACTCATGTTCTTTTAAGATCTGACACGAGCTGTCTGCTTACTGAGGGTAGTTCTCACGCATTCAAGGCAACAGAAAATGCACTGTTCTCTCCAGCCTCCAGAAAGCTCCCCTGATCTCCTCTTAACCCACCAAGCAAAGCAGCCCTTACTTTCAATGAGAGGACCACTGTCCTCTGGTCTTTCTCCACACTTTCTCCTTAACAGGGACATTGAATGGTTAACTAGGATGTACGAAATATTTTAGGTTCAAGAATTAACGGTAACATTTTTTGCCTTTTATGGGAATCAGATGAGTCTAAACATGCATGAGTTAGTCTTATATCCCCAAGGCTGAACAGCTACTTCTTCAAAGCAACAGGAAACAAAACACAAGTTTGAGTCTTCTGATTCTGCGACATTAAATTCTCATTAACCCACCTTGCCACACTGTTTACAGACTTGGAGGCAAAATGAGATGGCATTCAAATCAACGTGCGTGTACTTGGCCATAACAGGTACCTAATATCGAGTGAGCAAAATGTGGAAAACAAAGCAACTATAAAACATGGCCCCTTCCTCACAATGTTCATATAACCCTATTGTGAAATGGAGTATATGTGAAATGCCCTTGGACTTTCACACTTTGAGAACTTTCTTTGTTCTATTATTCACTACCTCCAGCACTCTTTGAATGTAGGTTTTCTATCCTGGTCAAAAAAAATTTTTTTTAAATTATAACACCAATATACCACAAAATAAGATGTGGCAAGGTACTATGAAAACAAAAAGTTTATACCAATGTAACAGAAATTATAAAAAAAATAAGAAAAAAGTAGATAATTTTATCACTGCATTATGCAAAAACCTCACCTCTGGCTTCATCTTATTTTTTCCACCCTAATTTTTTTTTTTTGTCCCACTGTCATCAACCACTTAGGCTTTAATTGGTTCTTCCCTGATTGAGTTCAATGTATTTGAGGAAAATGCCTTAAATCCTCTCTGTCATAAGATGAGATATTAAATAAGAAAAAAAAATCCATGGAGATTTTATTTACAGAAAATCGACAAAATGGTGCCAATTCAAGTGATGCACAGAGATACAAACCTTTAAAGGAGTCAGAAGAGGTAGAGATTGAGGAATTCATCAGGAAAGGCTGGACGGAAGACGTAGAACAAGCTAAAGAGAATCCACAGGAAAGAACAGGATATGAACAAAATGTCACGTGTAACAGACAATGGGGTTGCCTGATTGCCTGATCAGATCAGTGTTCATACTGGCAAGCAGTAAAAGAGAAAACTGAAAAACACAGGTGGCTGATGAAATACAAAATTGTGTGAGAAGAAGTATATCCCAAGTGGGATCTATTCCAGATACGCAATACTGGTTCAATATTTGAAAACCAATCAGTGCAATCAGCTTAACTTATATAATCTAGTAACTTTAGCTAATGACAAGGTATATGTATTCATTTGTTCATTGTAACAAATGTACCATAATAATGTAAGATGTTCATAATCGGGGAAAATGGGTGAAGGGTATGTAGAAACTCTATACTATCTTCGTAATTTTTCTATAAATCTAAAACGGCTCTGAAATTCAAAGTTAATAACTAAATAACTAAATAAAGGATTTTTTGAGGTAAATCAAGGAAATAGAGGCTATTAAATCTCAAAGAAACTTACAAGTGCCCACCCAAGGTCAATCAACTGGTTATGACTAAGTTAAAATCAGATTTGAGATCTCAGTGACTCCTGGCCTAGTCAGGTAAAGCAACAGAATCAAAACAGGAAGAGATAAGGAAAAATGATGCTTAGAATATCTTCTTCCAAATAAAAACAGAGACTTCATCCTCCCTACACTTATGACTTATAGGGAATACAAATGAAGCTCAGCCAAAGACAATGTGTTAATCAACGATGATGCCAACAGGAAGAAAAAGTGTCTGGAATGTGTTTCTTTTTCACGTTAGATAGACTTTCTTAAATTGGCTTAAGGTATGTTAAACATTCCACCCCGAAGTCCTATATTAAACAGTTATATTGTAGACGTGAAATATCTGTTCTTTGCAATCATAGAAATATCTCAGTATTTATGAAGAGCATTGAGTTGGTCAGAAGATCATGGTCGCTGCTTCTGACATTGGGTCTAAAGCTAGCTCTCACCTGCTGGGCTCCTATTAGGGGCCATGCACTCTGCCCTTGTTAGCTCATTCAACTCTCACAAGAAAGTTATGAAGTCAAGACATCGGACATGTTTTCAAGATTAAGCAAACCTTCCAAGAGGTTGGACGACTTCCTCAAAGTCATACAAGGGAAATGGAACCCAGGTATAGTTATTCAAAAACCTATGGTGCCTTTCTCACTCTATGACCTTGGATAAATTATTATGTTTATTTCAAACACTTTATGGTGCTTATCATGTGGCTGATCACAACTCTATACACTTCATAAATATGAATTTACTTAATACTTATAACCATTTATAAGTAGATGTTATTAATATCCCCATTTTAGAAATGAAGAAACTGGGGCGCCTGGGTGGTTCAGTCATTTAAGCATCTGACTTCAGCTCAGGTCATGATCTCATGATTCACGGGTTTGAGCCCTGCATCGGGCTCTGTCAGCTCAGAGCCTGGGGCCTGCTTTGCATTCTGTGTCTCCCTCTCTCTCTGCCCTTCCTCTGCTCATGTTCTGTCTCTGTCTCTCAGAAAATAAACATTAAAAAAAAGAAAAGCTTAAAAATTAGAAGTGAAGAAACTGACTCCATCTTCTGAGCTTCTGACTCCCTTTCTGAAAGTGATTTCTAAGAGCCCTTTCAGCTCTGCAGTCACTGATTCAATAATAGGCAGGATGCCTCCAAGGTCAACTTCCCCAGGCCTGTGCCTCAGACAAGGCCATTCTGAGGACTGAGCAAAATCCTTTGAAGTGGCATCTATAAAACCAGGCCAAAACAATGAAACAAAAACTCGTAAGATTTAATCTTCCTTGGAAAAGTTATGGCAAACAGAAAGATGACATCAGCTGACATTTGTGCAAGTTGCTATTTTAATACATATTCATTTGAAAGGGTGCCTGAGAATATAATAAAGAAGTGAAAAGATCCAAGAAGTTTCTGTCCAAAGGACTCAGTCTTTCTTGTGTCTTTTCATGTAACCAAAAAAAAAAAAAAAAAAAAAAAAAAAAAAAAAAAAAGGAAAAGCCAGAGGGGAGGGAAAAAAAGGGAGGAAGGTAAGGTGAGGAGAAAAAGAAAAAAGAGACAGAGTAGAAAGAAGGAAAGATGGGAGGGAGGGAGGAAGAGATAGAGTAAGATGGAAGGAGAGAAAGAAGATTAAGGAAAGGAGTGAAATAATAACCCTTCTAGAAGCTAACGAGAGACTATGAAATAAGCAAAATACTAAAAAGTGTAATATAACAGTGTCAGCTAAACCTGGGATCAAATCTTTTTTTCCATCCCTTAAGAACTCTATGACCAATGACAAGTTACTTAACCTATTTAACTAACAGTTTCTTCACCTGAAAAAAATCTAACTTTCTGGGATTTTTTATGAGTAAATGAAGTAATGTATATGGACGGTCTAGTACTGTGCCTAGCACACAGCACGTACTAATTAAAAATTAGTTGCATAGATGTGTCACCTAATGGTGAGCCAAGAGAAGTGACTCTCCCCAAACTAATAAAATGAGGTCTGAGGGGCGCCTGGGTGGCTCAGTCAGTTAAGTGTCTGACTTCGGCTCACGGTTTGTGGGTTCGAGCCCCGCGTCAGGCTCTGTGCTGACAGCTCTGAGCCTGGAGCTTGCTTCGGATTCTGTGTCTCCCCCTCTCTCTGTTCCTCCCCGCTCGCACTTTGTCTCTCTCTCTCTCTCTCAAAAATAAATAAAGATTAAAAAAAAATTTTTTTAAACGAGGTCTGAGAACATAATAAAAATGCAAATGGAAAGCCTTACTTTGAACCATCGCAACCCATGTAGTATTTGATGGCCATTTTCAAAACCAGGTGGAATCAAGGGATTTCTAGAATCATAGAGAAGGGTGCATTACTGCACTGAAGGAAACATTAGGAACCCCAAGCCAATCCACCCTATTTCAGATTCCTTAAAACAATGAGCAGAATAAAAGGAGCCTAAGACTGGTCTACTTTAGATATTTTCAGCATTCTCAGCATATGAAAACAATAAGTACGTCTTGAGGGTTTCTTCAGTGTCATTTTTTGGTCAAGTAAAATATCAACATCAAAGTCTGTAAATTATATTCTTTCCATTATAAGGCATAACGTATCTTCTAAGGGCAAATGCCTGAGACTTCCATCAGGTAGGCCTTCAATAATGAACCTATTTATTAAAAAAAAATTATTCTCAGTTTCCATCCTTCAGGCAATGTTTGGCTTATTCTCACAACATCAAACAGACTTTGCTACTAAAGATCTGGGTTCAAATTCCAGCTTTTTATGTTATTAACTTTGGGCACATTATACAATCTCTCTGGGCCTCAGTTTTCTCCTTTAAAATCTGAAGTTAAGAATAATGTCTTTATAGAGAATTAATGATCTAATGCAGTCAAACTACCCATCAAAGTGTCTCTGCACACATTCATGGCATGGCAAGTCTTAACATATTTATTCATACTATTATTTATTGTCATCTCTCAGTTCTGTTCCTTATGAATGTTCTCAAACAACTCCATTGTGAACTCATAGTGCTTCCATGCCTCAGACACCATATCTACTAAAATCCTGTCCTGAGATGGTTTATAATTTCCTAATCTAGATGACTTCTGGTAAGTCCTTCACCAAGAGCTTCTGAGGAAATTCTGTTGTTGGAAATTGTGATAGAGAGAAAGTCCTGTCTTGAATTTAAGCAACGTCAAGAATTAGAAGTAAATGTATTCTCACTAACCTTACAAAGGGAGACATGGCTATTCAATGCATTGGTTAGTAATCGGGAAGAAAGTGCCGGTAGCCAAGACGATTGATTTGCACACTACCAAATTACACAGGTTAAGCAGGAGGAAAGAGGGCCACAAGGAGAACTAAAAACACCGAGACATTAAACAACATGCATAAACGAGTACATAGGAAACTCACATTGTCAAGAATAACATACACAACATGAGCCTTCTGGATTTGGAAGAGCTTATGATTCTGTTCATGCATTCTAACGGCATCCTTGAGATAATTAAAATGTCTCAAAAACTAGTGAGTGAGGTATCAAAGCAGATAACTCAATAGAGATGTCAGCTTCTATATAACAGCTGTCAAAACAGTGACTGAGTTTTAAGACTGGAATGACTTTCTTTCCTTGGCCAACTGATGGAATGACAGTGACCTCTTTTTACTAGTATACACTCAGTCAAGTGTAGGCCTTGGAAAAGAGGGAGGAACGGGAGGGGCAGGATGCTGAGCTGCTCGGACGTCTATCTCCCAGGAAGTTTGACCATGAACCGTTGCAAAGACCTACTTTTACCTCTACTTTCTATGCCAGAAATAACTTTCAAAAATGCAAAAGTAATTCATGTTCTTCCTGATTAAAATTCTTCAGAAAGGTCACATTTCTTGGGATGCATAATCTTTTGTGACCTATCTTTCAACAACCAGATGTATAGCTTTTCATGAGGTTTGCTGACAAAATCAATTGACCCCCGTCCCCACCCTTTATCCAGATCTGTCCTTTGTGCTTATCTGTGATATTGTTGAACATTTCATGTCCTAGCTCAGAGTCCCAATAGGCTCACTCTTACATGTCAAACCATGTATGAAGATGTAGCAGTTAAGAACATGGGCCCTGAAACCAAATCACATGAATATGAACACCAGTCTGTCAGTTTCTAGCCGTGGAGCTTTGGTCTAGTTAGTAAGTATTCTGTGCCTCAGATTCCTTCCCAGTAAATCAGTTGTAGTAACAGTACCTAACTCTTAGGAGTGTTATGAGCATTTAGTTGGTTAACACATGTTAAGTTGCTAGTAAAATAAGTGTGATGATTTCGGGTTTAATAAATAGTTATCATGGAGTCTGGTCTTTATGGTGGAAAAGAACACAGGTCCTAGAGACAGGAAAACCAGAGTCTGAAGTCCACCTCCTCTGTTAATTGGCTATTTGCCAGTTAAACACATTCTTAGCATTCTTGCACCATTTCATTTACACACTGGAGTTGAAAGTATCTACAAAGAGAGTTTGGGGAGACAATAAGATTAAAACCACAATGTGCCGGGGCGCCTGGGTGGCGCAGTCGGTTGAGCGTCCGACTTCAGCCAGGTCACGATCTCGCGGTCCGGGAGTTCGAGCCCCGCGTCGGGCTCTGGGCTGATGGCTCGGAGCATGGAGCCTGTTTCCGATTCTGTGTCTCCCTCTCTCTCTGCCCCTCCCCCGTTCATGCTCTGTCTCTCTCTGTCGCAAAAATAAATAAACGTTGGAAAAAAAAAAAAAAACCACAATGTGCCAAAACCACAATGAGGTGTCACCTCATACCTATTAAGATGGCTTTTATCAAAAATAAATAAATAAATAAATAAATAATAAATAAATCTTGGCCAGAATGTGGGGAAAAGGGAACCTTTATGTAAGTATTGGTGGAAATGTAAATTGGTGCAGCCACTAGGGAAAACCGTTTGTGGAGTTTCCTCAAAAAATGAAAAACAGAACTACCATATGAAACAGCACCTCACTTCTGGGTATATTCCCACAGGGGTTGAAATCAGGATCTCAGAAATTATCTGTATTATTCATAATAGCCAAGACACGGAAAGAACCTAAATGTCCATCAATAGATGAATGGCCAAGGAAAATGTGATACATACACATAGTGTAATATTCTTCAGCCTTAACAAAAGAAGGGAATCTTGCCATTTGTGACAACACAGATAAACCTTGAGGACAAGGTGTGAAGGGGCAAAAAAAAACAGGTACAAAAGAACAAACTTTACATGATCCCAACTTGCATGAGGCATCGAAAATAGTCAAACTCCTAGAAGCAGAGAGTAAAATGGTGGTTATCAAGGGATGGGGGCGGGGAGATGTTGGTCAAAGGGTACAAATTTTTAGTTACGAAGGTTGAGTGTATCCTAGAAATCACTATACTTAACAACCCTGTATCATATACTCTAAAATTGCTAAGAAGGCAGATCTTATGTTAATTGCTCTAATAATACTACCACTAAATAAAGATGGGAGGAGCTTTTGGAGGTGATGAATATGTTTATGGCATTAGCTGTGGTGATGATTTCATGGTATATACTGATCTCCAAACTCATCAAGTTGAATGCATTAAACAAGTACAGCTTTTTGTATGTTGATTATCATGTCTCAATAAAGAGTCTTTTTAGAAGAAAAAATGGAAGTCATCACTTCCATGCTTACAAGAAAAAGGCTAAACAAATGGAAAATCAATAACTTTTCTCACACCCATCAGAGAATTGAGGTCACGGGGCAAGCTGCCTTACCAAAATACGGAAAGACAGCTCAATATAGAGAATCACATGCTAGCCAAAGGAGATAAAACAAAGTCATCTAAAATACTGAATTAAAACTAGAACACACACAAAAAAGAGAGTAAGATAAACAAAGCAACATGTGCAGACATCTGGTTCCAATCTATGGAAAAATAAACATATTATTTATGAAGTGCCAGCAGCCTGCCAGGAACTGGGGTAGGTTCCTTGCATATATTATCTCCCCATTCTTCCATCAGCCTCTGAAGCAGACTCTCTTTATCTCTATTTTCCACATCAGAAAACTGAGGCTTACACAGGAAAAGAAGTGTGCCTAATGTCCCACAGCTAACACGCGCCAGAGCTGGGATTTGAATTCCAAAAGTTGTGTTCTTTTTACCATACCAAACCAGTGGCTCCAAGGGCCACGTTGACTCCAAAGAACAAATCTGTTAAAAAAAAAAAAAAATCTGGATTTGGATTAGTAGAAGCATGCCATCAGACTGAATATCCAGCTCACACAGTATGGAGCAAGATTTGTCTCCAGCTTCTGTAACTTGTCATCCATGCTTCTGTTGCTATGGCCTTGGTGGCCTGGGACATCCCCAGAGGGTGTTACAAGAGCCCATAAGTCTCATGAACTGCTAAATTCTCATTTGTCTGCAAGACCTTGGATTAGTTTAACATTCCCTGACAGCCGCTGGCAATCAACATTTACAACTCTTAAACCTGGGCTTAATTAATGAGTGTTTATTATTCATTTCAGCCACATGCACTGAACACTTACTAAGATCTAAGGCCCAGTGAGAGTTAATGTGAAGGATACAATGATGAATAACAATTATAACAATATTAAATTCTTACATTTGTAAGGAGCTTTACTCTTAACAGAAGACTCTAACATATGCTATCACATAATCCTCACACACCAGCGACAAGTAATTCATTATCCCAATTTTGTATGTGAAGAGACATGTATGTCTATGATATTGTGATTTATAATAAATATAGTATTTGGTCTTCCTTCCCTTTTCTGAGCTCCTAAAACCCTTGGAACTTCCTAAGTGATGAGATTCGTCAAGGTGTCTTTTATTATGTTTATGAGATTACCTGGAAAACACCTAAAAATGGGGGCTGGTTACCAGTGGTTTCTTAGAGGTTTGGAACTTTCAGTCCTACTCTTGGATTGCTGGCAGGGGAGCAGGCCTGGAGGTTGAATCAATTACCAATGGCCAATGATTTAATCAAATATGGTTATGTGATGAAGTCCCTATAAAAACCCAAAAGGATGGGGTTCTGAGAGTTTCCAGCTTGGAGAACACGCCGAGATACAGGAAGAATGGTACACCTGGAGCGGGCTCCATGCCCTTTCCCACCCACCTCGCCCTATGGATCTCTTCTATCTGGTTGCTCCTCAGTTATGTCCTTTCATAAATAAACTGGTAATCTAGTAAGTAAAATGCTTCTCTGAGATCTATGACCTGCTCTAACAAATTAATCAAACCCAAGGATGGGGTCATGAAAACCTCCAATCTGTATCCGGTCACTCAGAAGAATGGGTGACAACCTGAACTTATGACTGGTTTCTGAAGGGGACGAGTGGCCTTGTAGGAATAAACTCTTAAACTGTGAAATCGGATACGCTCTCCAGGCAGCCGGTGTCCAAATTGAGCTAAATCATCAGTCACCCAAATGGTGTCAGGGAAGTACTTGGGAGTATACACACACATTGGAACTGGGTAACAGAACCAACAGAATGTCCGAAGCCACACAGACGGCATTTGTCACAACTGAGATTTGAACCTGCCATTTGTCATGTCAGAAAAGTTAGCCATTCCCTGATTTGTGGTGGTTGTTGTTGTTGTTGTTGTAATTTTTGCCATGCCACGAAAGAGAAACAGAAAAGTAACTTGAATGTGGCAGAAGTGTTAAAAAGGGGGGGGGGGCCCCCCCCTCTTACAGAAGACAAGAAAAAGTAGGGTTAGGCACTGCCCTCCCTTCCCTCTCAAACTTTTTCTACTGGATGGGCAGCTTAAGTGAGGGGACTAAATGTGCCCAGCAGGAGACCCCATCTGTACTGAGGCAGCTCAGGTTCAAGAGCTGCAGGCCATAGGAAGCATGGAAGAACCATAAACAGATCTAAAATGGAAAGGACTCAGGCTACAAGACCTGTAGGGAAGAGGATATGAATAAAAGCTGGAAAAAAGGAAGATTTGTTGCTCAAAACTTGACTCTGTCACGAACAAAGACCATGAGTAAATTGGTATATTAGTGTACTTAGGAGACATGACTGAATAACTTATATCGAAGCCTTGGCAGGTGGAAGGCCTTGTACCAATACTGCCTGAACTCTGAGCAGGTCTCTGGACAACCATCCTATGGACAGTCTCCTTTCAAGGCTGATGGCTATATGTGGGGCCGGGGGAGGAGAGACAATAAAAGGATTCCTTACTCAGCTACTTCTCTGCAAACATTTTGCACTTTTGTGGGGGCAGGGGATGGATTTCTGCATTTTCCAGGGAGACTGAGCCAAGTGCCAAGAACTAAGGGTCCTCTAGGTCTTACAACGCTAAGTATGTCAATTGATGTAAGATCAGTATTTGTTCTAATTGATTCTGATTTATCTACTTCTCCTTCTGAGGTGCTATGCTGACTCAAGGGCCTATCACGGAATGTGTAAGAACTGGTGCTTTCCCTGGCACATTCCCCACCTTATTTCCCAGGTTACTCACAGCCCAAGTGAGAGGAGCAAGCTGCTTTGGGGTGGGTGACGGTGGAGTTCTTTTGATTAATAGTAACAAATGTCAGGAATAGGTGAGTAACGTGAACTTGGAAGACTTGCGGCTAAGAACGACAGTGAGTAGGAAGGCACTCCACATTCAGCCCAGGGAGTGCTGGAGAGGATAGAGAGGAGAATATCCAAGGCACTGCATATAGGTAGTTTCTGATTCACATTATTGTATTTTGAGCAATGTTCTGCTTCGGTAGTTCACATCTTTTCATAACTGCCACTGCTTACGTGTACAGATGAGACCAAATTAATATCTGGTGTTCCAGCATCTGTTGCCCCACCCATTAAGGGGGTGCTGTTAATGTAAGCAGCATGACTCTCACATGTGTACTAGTTTGCCTGCTGGAGTCCTTGGCACAGTCAGGAGTAGTCTTTCTACTAGTAAGAGATGCCCTCCATGTTTTCCCACTGGCGACCCCTAGGCTTGCTGGAGCTTCTACAATATCCTTGGGAAGTCCTTGTGCACTAGACTCTAGCAGCTCTAACAAGCACCATGGCTGCCTCTGCCACTGATTCCCAAGCACAGTCATTGCCAACTGTTGTTCTGAGCCTCAGACCAAAAGGGACAAAAGCTCCATAATGAACAATTCTTTCCATCAGAAGAGAAAGAACCCAAATACCTCTTAATCTACACAGGAGACAAACCTGAGTTCATGAAGGCTGATCTTGGAGACAAATACAGAGTATGGACATCATGTTCTCTCGTGTCGAAGATTTTGTCAGCCAACAAACAAGTTTATGTACTTGGTTCTTCCCTCCATTTTACTCCAGATGTGCCCTGCTCTCTAAATCAGCTCTAGCCTTGCTGTTTTCTAAGCTTGCTTTAATTTCACGGGTCAAAGCAGGCTAGTCTAAAAATAAAACTCTTATTCTGCTATTTTTTTAACAGATGGGATTATCAAATAAAAGTCATTTAGGGAGAACCCAAATAATACTTATAATAAGACAAAATTTACCACAGGAAAATTAGCCCTAAGGAGCTAAACAGGAGACTGCTTGTAGCTGAGCTGTTCTGCTATGCAAAATATGGATGACTATACATTTTTTTTTATTTATGCATACAAGGTATACATAAAGTTTGAAATTTTTTTTAATTTTTTTATTTTTTTTAAATATATGAAATTTATTGTCAAATTGGTTTCCATACAACACCCAGTGAAAGTTTGAAATTTTTTGAGGGAAGATCTCAAATGCACTTCATTTTGGTAGATCGTCAGAACAAGGTCATCTAAAGAGAGTGATACCTGGTTCTTCTCTGTACAGGAAAAAACTTATTCAGGCGATGGAGAAAGAGGTACAAAATATTCCCTCTCCCTACTTACAAGTGCACACTCAGAAGAAATTTACATATGTGAAGGAAAAGTCATAAAGCCAAAACTCTGTTAAATACCAAGTTCCTTCCACTCTGATTCAGACACCAGAAAAATTTAAGGTAATAATTTCAAAAGCCCCCCAAGTGTCCTAACATGCTGGCACTTTCTCTCAGTGCTTCTCAAAACCACTGTCTGAGGATTAGCTCCGCCATGGGTCCTCCTGACAGCAGTATGGAATCCTGGTAGACAGATGAAGGAGGTTTATCGAGCGTATCGGAGACATCGGTGAGAGTGCAGCGAGTAAATTCCTGGTGACCTGCTCATCTCAAGTTGACTCCATTGCCTGTCTGACATCAGCAGTACTTTTGGTTGTCAAATGACATCTAACTTCCCTCTTCCACCTTCGCCTACTTGATGACCTTTACTGATAATGGCGTAATGGTTTCTCAAACTCTTCGCCAAAAAGTAAGAGAAGGATTTCAAGTTCACTTTGCAAGTGAACACATTGCAAAGATAAAGGGAGAAAAGGATCAAAGAGTTTGTGTGATTTCCCTTTACCAGTGATATGACAGTCTCTTTTCTTCCCCCATCTAGATGGCACTATCCTGTGCCCTCCCCTCCCTGAGCAACCAAATTCTATCCATTAGTTGAGAAGTAACTTGTAGCTCACCCCACCCATGAAGGCTTGTCTGATCATTCTACCACCATGAACTTCATCTATCCATGGAAAAACCTGAGCAGACCAGGCTCACCTGACCATGTAACTGGAAGAGTATTTACTGCCTCTTTTCTGTGCCTGCCGGTCTTTGTGTTTCTGTCCTTGTTGAATAAACTTGAATGAGGAACTTTATGATACAGCAAAGTGGAAACAATGTGGGATTTAGAGTCAAGGAGACTAGGTTTGAATCTCAGCTCTACCCTTTGGCAGCAGTATTAGGTGGGAATTGTTTAAAAACAAAACAAAACAGAAAAACCTGTTTTAACATTGGCTTCTACAAACAGATTAATTTTCTTCCCATAACATTGCCACAAATGGCAACACAAGACTGCTTTAGCTATTCGCACATATCGCATTAAGACCCTAGATTCTTTCTGTCTGATTGGCCCCCTTGGTTTGCATCCTCATGCTTATAGACTCATGGGTACAAGATGCCTGCTGAACGTCTAGGAATTACCGCCAGGTCCTAAGAAAAACAGCAGGGAAAAAACAATGGTAGTTAAAAAAAAATAGAATGTTCCAGTTGAGCTGGTCCATTTTTAATCAGGAAAGCAAAAGTTTTCCTGGAATCCCCACCAGCAGACTTCCAGTTACATGCCATTGATCAGAACTGTGTCTAATGACCTCCATTAACTAGAAGAGGGCTAAAAGGAAAGGAGCTCAGGAAAGCTAAATAATCTCTTTTAACCTCAATTTCCAAACCTTGAAGATAGGAGAAATAAGGCCTATCTTGGGTTTTCTGAGAGTTAGTAGCACAGAGCTGGTGCAGATGCTTCATAAATTAAAAAAAAAAAATACTAATAAGATAAATACGTATAGTGTAATTATTGACCATTTTCTATGACCTAGTCACAAAAAAATAGAAACCATTTACAGAGTTTACTTTGAGCTAATAACTATGCAAAACCCTGTGGATAAAAAGATAATTAAAACATAATCTTTGCCCTCCAGGAAGCAATAATCTAGCAGGAAAAACACATATGTAGACACAGAAGGTCAATGAAATGTAGCAAGTTGCTGTGTGACTATATTTACAAAAAGAAATGGGAGCATGAAGAAGAAAGACCACTGGTACCTATGGATTTAGGGAGGGATTCGTGGAGGAAGTGATGAACAACTGAAACATAAGGAAGGTGTAGAAATTGTCCAGGGAAAGAAAAGAGGATAGTATCCAAGAGCGGGAATCAGCACATGCAAAGATACACAGAAAAGAGAAAGCTGGGCAATTTCATGGGAAGGCACAATAAATGAAGGGCACAGGTAAAAGAAAATTTACTTTCTATTCATGAAAATTACTGGCATAGAAGTTGAGTATGTGCCAGGCAGTATTTGACATGGCTCAAAATCATCCCCAACTCCTAGAATTTACATCCTTAATGTAATCCCCGCCCGGTTATGGGCTGGATCCAGTGACTTATTTCTAACAAAAAGAATACAGCGAAAATGATGGCGTGTCCCTTCCATGATTAGGTTACAAGACACCATGACTTTCATCTTTTCATCTTGCTGGTATTCTTCGCCTTGCTGTGTTCACTCTAATGGAGAGGTCATGCGGCAAAGAACACAGAGCAGCCTCTGGCCAACAGCCAACAAGAAATAGAGACCTTCTGCCCAATAGCCTATGAGGAGCTAAATCTTGTCAGTAACCACATGAGTGAGCTTAGATGTGGATCTGCCCCATTTGAAGCTCCAGATGAGGGCAGGCCCAGCAGATAACTTGCTTGTAGCCTACGAGGGACCCTAAAGCGAAGGCCCCGGCTGAGCCATGGCTGAGTGCCTGATGCACAGAAACTGAGCTGATCAACGGTCGTGGTTTTAAACCACAAGATTTGGGAGCCACTTATTACACAGCAATGGATTACCAGTAAAGTTACAAGACTTTTTTTAACTACCCATATGGTACCTTGTTACTGTCAGATTCCCATATAAGGAATTCTGATCAAATTGATCCTATTATCTTCTTCTGACTGTTCCTCACACTGCCCAATCCCTGCTGTTCCCCCACATCCAAGTACTATTGCTGTATGCTCACCAGAAATAGCCTCCCCGTTTCCTCTCTACACACCAAGTTTTAATGCCTACAAAGTGCACTGAGACCATAGCCATTTCTGTCTTTCTAGATATTATTAGATTCCTCTAGATTCCTGCATCTTTGGATGGTGGTTCACTCTCTACCACTTAAGTCCTTCATGAACTTTAGCTAATTTTGTATTGTAGTTATTTTATCCAATGTCTTATAGTCTAATGTGTACAAAGTTTCTAAAAAACATTGTGGCCAATCTTCTATTTTCTTTTGCATCCCTCTGAGGCAAGAATATTTGTCTTCTGGAACTATCCAAACATACAAATAATGAGAGGATTTCTAATACGCATTCATTCATTCGACTAATATTTATAATGTGCTGCTCCAGGTACCATATGTAGTAAAAGTTTTATTATTATTATTATTATTGTTAATTATTATTTATTTATTTATTTATCTGAGAGAGAGAGAGAGCATACAAGCAGGGGAGAGTGGCAGAGGAAGAGAGAGAGAATCTTAAGCAGACCCCACACTCAGAGCAGAGCCCAACACAGGGCTTGATCCTACGACCCTGGGATCATGACCCAAGCAGAAATCAAGAGTGGGACACTCAACCAACTGAGCCACCCAGGCGCCCCAACTAAAAGTTTTTTTTTTTTTTCAAATGTCCCCTTCTCTTGAGCAATAAATAATCCAACAGGAAAAATTAAAAAATTGTTCCAACTCGCCTCACTAGCAGGCTCCTAGGTTCTTTGTGAGAGACACAGGGCATAAGGGCTACAGGTATCATGGGTCAGTTCCCTGGGAGTCAGACAATAGAGGGAGTTTGGTACACATGTTTATTAAGGACGACCCTTGTGATCCAGCCCTGTGGAGAAGGAAGTAGGAGTGGACAGAGGGAGAAATCAAGATATAATATTGGCCGTACGACAGTCTCAGTAAGCACCATGAGAATCTCTGGAGCTGGCACGGCCCTTCAAAGTAGTCCCGGGTTGGAACATGATGGCCAGGGCCATACCCTGCTGCAATCATTCAGTGAAGATGGACAGACCAAAAGGGATGTGAACTCGGATGGGTCAGCTGTGTCTAGCCAAGCAGCCCTGAAGGAAGGACAGCTGAAGACCATGTGCTGGCAGCTCTTCCAGCAACTGGGGAAGCATGCCCTCCCTTAAAAAGGGGGGTCTGGGGGCGCCTGGGTGGCTCAGTCGGTTAAGCGTCCGACTTCAGCTCAGGTCACGATCTCACAGTCCGTGAGTTCGAGCCCCGCGTCAGGCTCTGGGCTGATGGCTCAGAGCCTGGAGCCTGCTTCTGATTCTGTGTCTCCCTCTCTCTCTGCCCCTCCCCCATTCATGCTCTGTCTCTCTCTGTCCCAAAAATAAATAAACGTTAAAAAAATAAAATAAAAAAAAAGGGGGGGTCTGAGCATTACAGAACCCAGCAAACCCGGGGATGAAGAGATAGTGTAGACAATGCATTTGCAAGCCTGATTGGGCAGGGACAGAGAAAGGACCATGACTACGTGTAGGCTTGAGGGAAGGCTTCTTTCTGGTAGTGCTGCTTGGTTTCATTTTTCTAGTAGAAGACGGGAGATGCCCACCCAGAGGGAGAAGGTGACAACGTGGGAGAGGAGGAGGATACAGTTAGCAGACTAAAGCAGACTCGTTTATCTCTCACCATATCTACACAGAACTTTTTACACCTCAATTATAGCACTTGGTCCATTATTATACCCTTAGTCTTCCCCCACTCCGCTGTGATCTACACAAAAGCAGGGACATAAACAATTTACAAATTGTATGCTCTGCACCTAGAACTGTATATGGCACATAGTTAGCATGTATCTGTTAGGTCCTTGAATTGAACATTAAAAAATGGAAAAACCTGGGGCACCTGGGTGGCTCAGTCAGTTAAGTATCCGACTTCAGATCAGGTCATGATCTCACAGCTTGTGGGTTCGAGCCCCCCATCGGGCTCTGTGCTGACAGCTCAGAGCCTGGAGCCTGCTTCAGATTCTGTGTCTCTGTCTCTCTCTGCCCCTTCCCCACTCATGCACTATCTCTCTCTCTCAAAAATAAATAAATATTAAAGAAAAATGGAAAAACCTAAACCCCTTGAATATTACTTTTTAATTAACTTAATAGTTGGCAAGAAGAAATGTCTAAACATTATATATATTTTTAAAGTAACAATATCCCTTACCTACTATGTAAATGTATCTTCCTACTGGTGTGGGGCAGGAGAAAAGGCACAGATGTTTCTTGCCTTAATTATGTTAGGTAATTAACAGACGTAGATTCTAGTGGCCCCCCAGGACCTATCAGCTTATTGACTCATTATACAAATAAGAAAATCCAAATTAATACATATGCAATGCAACTCAGGATTTTATATATATAATGAGATTTTGAGATATCTCAAATCGTCTTAAAGACTCTCTTCTTAAAATGTCTTTTTTCTCCTTTGAAGTATCTGCTGTGAAAGATGATTAACACACAGCTTATTGGACTGGAAACCAAATAAATCAATGTTGTATTCTTTAAAGCTGGAGCACTCACAGGGAACAGTTTTTACAATATTTATTTGTCTTTCATAATCTCCAATGGACAGATCTTTACAATTGATCTGTCAAGTGTCAGCAAAGAATGAGGGAAATTCTTCTTACAGTTAACCTTCACGGGACCTTTATTTCTTGTTGGTGTTTGTGTTGTCTGTTTCCTCTGTGGCTGAAGGGAAAAGCAGCATTACAAGAAATATTTGTCTGTGGCTTTCATTCATGGAGCACCAGAAGAATGTAAAAGAAGGTGGTATTAATGGAAGGGCATCATTCCAGATTCTCACAATTCTCCATAGATGCATCTAATCCAGTCTGGTACATGATAAAAGAATACTGACTAACAAAGAGGAACTTTAATATGAGCCTGTGCAACACTCACCCTTTGGGGAATTCATGATTATGTAAATCTCTGAATCTATACCAAAGGGTTTGGATTTGTGCTCAACAACAGCAAAACAGCAAATGAGCTGTTTCATTCCAAGTATTAGACCTTCAACATTTATATTTCAAGAAGGAGAAACTGCTATAAATAACTGCACTGTATTTGGGGAGGTTTTAGCCACCAGTCCTACATATAACTTAGGGGACCACTGAAACTTCCCAAAGATTGCCGCAAGACAGAAATAGCCAGAAAATCAAACCATTTTTTAATCAATGCGTTAGAACTTATACAAGTTCTTGGCCAACTGAAAGTAGTCCCTTTGAGAAACTATAAACTTATTTTCACTAGGTTGCCATTATTGAGGACATTTTTGGTGTCCCTCTTCCAGAATTCTTTTCAGATCATGATCATGCTTTTAAATAGCCTCTGTGGCAGTAACTAGATCTTCATGCTCTAAAGTGGATTTGTTTTTTGAAGTTTATCCATTTGAAACTGTCAAAAGCCACTCAGAGCTGAGCTTGAACAAAAAGCTAGATGACCAAGGTGGGTCACAAACCAGTCTGACTTTTGGAGGAGGCAGTGAACCCTTAAGAACCCCCGTCTGACAGATAATACAGTTGAATCCCAAATTAGTGGCCAGGCAAGCGAATCCATAAGCCCATGGTGACCTCCCCGAACACTAGGGGCTGTGTACGCAAAGGCACACAGGTAGGAAACACCATGGCATCTTTGGGGGAATTTCATGTAGTTTCATTACTGATAAATGGTATTTTATAACATTATTTCTAGAGCTGATGATATATGATTTTGTTTCATTCTATCCATTGTATGTTTGTGGATGAGCAAATAGAATATTACCCACAAATAGTTCATTTTCTAGGAAGTGTCAGTTTGGGGACCACTGTCATCCTGCTAGGTATGGTTTTTACAATATTACTCAGAGGAACTGCACAGGAGGAAACCTGGATCCTAGTCATTATTTACTTCTGACATTATTTACTTCATTGCAGGGCAAAGTATTAATTCATTTATATATTATTTCATCACTACTTCTTGAGCACCTACTATGTGCCAGGCACTGTCTTCGGCACTAAGGGCATCACGATGAAGAAGTCACAGATTCTACTCTCTGGGAGTGTACCATCTAGTGGAGGAGACAGAACTTGAATGCACATACCCACAATCACAGCTAACGATGAGATAACGCATGAAAGCCACTTAGTCTGGTTCTTAGTGCCTAGAAAGCATTCAACAAACGGTCATTGTTTTTAGGTTCTGTTGGATTCGTGGGAGGAAAGCAGTGTTGTTGTCCTATCTACCTGGAGCACATAAAGAAAGGCTTCCCATTGAAGGTCACTCTTCTTCTCTGAGCCTCACTTTCCACATCTAAGAAACAACAGGATTTGGGCTAAACTTCTGGTGGCTCCAGATGCCTTTTCCTGCCCCACCATTCCTTCACTCTATAAACTGATGGTATCAGTTAGGGTGGAAGGAATGGTAGTGTTCAGTAAAGGGTGAGGTCACAGGCCTAGGCTGCCCAAACTTTGCACATTCCAAAGGTCTTCAGGATTGGCCTTCAACCACCTCCTGCAAAATAATCTCTGAGCTCCTGAAATATGCTGCCTGATGAGAGTATCTTTGGATACGCGAGGCTCTGGGCCACCCCAGACAGTTTATGCTAACGATGTGACTTATGTTGAATGCCTCTTTTTGTACGCCTTTGGGCTATCTTTTATGGACTTTGGGCTATCTTGTATCAATTTGACTTCTGGTGTGGGTGGATTCTGGGGAACTGAAAACCTAAAAACCATGAACCCCAAGCCTTGGATGATCTTACCTGATTGACAGTATTCCACACGTGTTGTCACACATCGTTGCTGGAAGAATTTAGTGCTATCTATCTGAGTCTGTTGACAGAAGACAAGTGGAATCTTGAACCTGGCTTCTCTTGGACTCTGCCCTACATGCATTTTGCCTTTGCCCATTTTAACCTGTATCCTTCTACTGTAACTGTAATAAATGAGTATAACAATTTTTCTGAGTTCTGTGAGTCCTTCCAGGGAATCCTCAAACCTAAGTGTGGTCACGGAGAGCCCCAACACAGGTGAGTAGCTTTTTCTCCCAAATCCTGTCTTACTTCCTTCAGTCCCTGCTCCCAAACTACTCTACAACTCACAGGTTTAGTCTGTAACACATATGAATTTATTTATTTAATTTATTGTCAAGTTCACTAACGTACAGTGTATACAGTGTGTTCTTGGTTTTGGGGGTAGATTCCTGTAATATATCGCTTACATACAACACCCAGTGCTCATCCCAACAAGTACCCTCCTCAATGGCCGTCACCCATTTTCCCCTCTCTTAAATACAGAGAACAAACTGAGGGTTGATGGGGAGGCGGGGGAAAGGGGAACACATGTGAATTTAAACATTCATTTAACTGTTTAATGACTGGATACTTTACTTATCAACCAGACTCTCAATTCTGCAAGGCCTTGCTTATATCTTACACACACATAGATTCCAGCCAGGGCTGGGCACACAGTATACTCCCAATGCATACTTACTGTGATAAAGTAAATTGTCTGGCAGAGTCAGCAGAGAAAGACAAAGTGCAATTCTTGCACCTAATCAACTAGACCTGTTAAGTAGGGAGGAACCAGGACCTCTGCCTTGGTACGGAAGGCAAACAAGTTAGGAAGTGAAGGGATCAAGGGAGATTAGTCAGGTATGAAAAGGAATTGTCTGCCCAGAATGGAAACAGGGAAAACAAATAGGAAATCTGTAGTGAAGAGATTACAAAAAGATTATATCGGAAATTGCAAGATGAAAGGAGAGGCAAGAGGAACAAAGTAATGTAACAATAAGCAAGGTCCTGAGAGACATGGTTGTGCACTGAGTGGGGGGGCAGAGAAGGTCGTAGAGAGGAGACAGAGACGATACAGACAAGCGTGATAAACATGAACTGCCTTGGGGCCTTGGGGGGCTATGATGCTCTAGGGCATTTTAATGCTATGAATGAGATGGGAATGGATTCCCCAGGGGTGGAAAGGGGGAAGGGAATCTCTGGTAGGTACACACCCTAGTGAGTCAGGTCTAGAGGACCCTGGCCAGAAGCAGCCCCAAGCACAGGCTGAGAGAGGATCTTCCTGGGCCTGCAAACATTGTGTTACTCCTACCAAGCTCCTGTGTGTGTGTGTGTGTGTGTGTGTGTGTGTGTGTGTGTGTGTGTGTTTGCGTGTGTGCGTGTGCACGCACACATACACCAGCCTGATAACGAACCTAGAAGTTGAGAAACTGACGGACCCAACATTTTTCTTCTTTCAGAAGGGCCTCTCCCTCACCTATCATTGATTTCCTCTTTCTCTTCAGTCCAACAACAATCTACTGTGCGTCAGGCACCATAGATTGAACTGTCAATGCCCTGGAAAAATTCCTAGATCTTCTCCCAGATAGCATACACGGGTGCCCCCCTATACCATCTCTGCCCAAGGGTATTCTCCAGTGGGGTTTTGCTTGGCCCGTTCATGGCACAGGCTAGAAGTACAGGGAAGTCCCAGGAGCCATGCTTAACCAATGACAAGTTGAAGTTGGTGAACTCCAGCTTCACTGGCCCTCAGTGCGACAGGTCTGAGGTCATTCTACAGTTTCAAGAGTTTCTAGGGGGATTCCATCCCTGTTGCCTTTTGTGGCAACCTGCACACTAGCATACTCTTTACTGCCCTTCCTCTCTTTCCTATCTCATTCTGCATGACTAACTTCCCAAATAAACTACTTGAATTTTAATTCTTTTTTTTGGGGGGGGGGCTGCTTTTAGGAGAAACACAAGCTAAGACACTGTATCAAGTATACGTGAGAATGGAAAGAAGACCATGTTTTTACATGCTTACTATAGCTAAGGACTTCATTGGTATTATTCCCACTTAATGCTCAAAACAACTTGTCAAAGTAGGTATTGTTATTATCTTTATTTCATAAATGAGTAAACTAAGGTTAGGAGAAATTAACTAGCTTGGCCCAGAGCACTAGCTAGAAGGTGGCAGAGCTGGAGACCAAATGCAGGCCTAATTCCAAATCACATCTCTTTCCACTGCATCACACGACATTTCCAATCAGCAGTAATACTGCAAGACTGGTGGTCATTCAGGGTGGTATTCAGAGGAGATTAGAGGGGAGGACATCGAAGACGAGGGATTATTTCAGAGGCTTCTGGAATCAGCCAGCCCATAGGACCTGAGAACCCAATGTGGCCATGTCATAGAAGTGTTCAGGGAAAAAAAAAAAAAAAAAAAAGAAGTGTTCAGGGAACAATAAATGCAAGACTGGGGAAGCAGGAGTGTCAGAGTCCGATAATACACAGATGTGGAAAGGAAGAGAAAGAAACGAGTAAGATGTCCCCGAAAGATAGACTTGGTGCACTCTTCCCAAGCAGGGCATTAACTTGCTCCCATGATCCTAGGGAATCTCTGGGCACTACGGGGAAGAGGTCTTGCAGACGAATGTGGGGACTTGACTCGCAGATGACTTCATTGTCTTCTGCAGGACCTCTCAACTGCACTTTTGGAGTCTTTACCCAAAGTACATCTTCAATAAAGCAAAGAAAGAGAGAGGTGTGGGGGGGGTAGTCATTCAGGACTGAGATTACTTTCTTCTGGTATGAAAACTCTCCAGAACTGGGACTTCATCTAGATGTGGATTCCAAGAGCACCTCCATCCCCATCATGGACTGAGCAGAGAGACCAGGGATGAGCAAAGCCTACTGCAAAATAACCCTGATACCATAGGCACTATTTTTCCCATCAACCCTCATAAATCTTGAATTCTCTGTCTTGAGAATAGCCAGCATGCTATATTCAATGGATGGGACAAACAGAGAGTGACTCAGGCTCATATTAATATACAGTAAGATCCCCAAGAGCCAGCAGACATGAGGTACTGCCCCGGATCTGCCATAAAGGAGCTATGGAGCCTCATATGGAGCCTTTTCACTTTTGAAATGAATTTGGGCTAATCATCTCATCTCAAAAGTCTGCCAGAAACCAGCCTGTAGGAGTTTTCCAGGGACTGGGAAAATAAAGGAGTCTTTCAGAGAGTGATTAATTGAAACAATAACAGTTTTTAGAGGCAAAAACTGTGCTATTTAGCGTGCAACCAAGGAACAACTGTATATCAGACACTGGAGAGGAAACTTATCTCTGCCACAGCATCCCATGTTTCACTAGGAAGTTCAAATTAAAGTGCCCCTTTAAGACAGAGCCTGAGCAGAAGGCAGCACACGGTAGTCATGACACAGCACCAGCCCAGGAGACCTGCCTCGTTGGCCCCGGAGGCAGTGTCTCAGACACGACAGAGGGTGGAACAGAGAGAAATAAGGAGTGGAGAAGAATTCATGGTGGGTAGAAGCAGTCACATCCATCTTCTGCTGAAATAGTCCAGACCCTAAAGTGGGCCTGTGAAGGTTTTCATTCTTTTGGAATTTTACCTGGCATTCAGTTTATAGGCCTCTACAAAATTTCAAACAATGTGTCAGTACTCCAAAAGCCCTAGTGGCAAGACTTGCAGGGACAGTGGCAGCTTAAACCAGAGAACAGGAGGGAGGGGGAATACAGAGGAATTCCACGAAGAAAGTGGCCAGTTTCTGGGCCATCTTGGTGGGGGCAGCAGGCCACCTGGTCGACATATGTGTTATAAATTACCTGAACATAGTTGGAAATCAAGTAGTTGTTGGAATGTCTGCTCACAAGGACCTGTTCAATGAGTGGGATCAGGATACAGACATCCGCAGGGAATATTCTAGGTCAGGTGGATGACTATTAGCCCAGAGAATATGTCTATTTCAGAACAGGAGCCAAGCCAGCAGTGGAGAAATAAGGACTCTGAGGAGGGGCCCTGAGCAAACTTACGTAGGCAAGATGTCAAGAATTCTGCCAAGTATAGAAGAGCTTTAATCCCAATGTTGTAATTGGAGTGAAAGCCAAGACCCTAGGCTTAGCAAGGAATGTAAATGGAGCAACACTTAGGTAAAGGATGACTCCTAAGCTAGGTTCACAGCAGCAAAATGATTGTGGCTTATCTTCCTGATACCCCACCACCCTCAGTGGTTTCAGTTATGTTGACGTGAAGAGGATAAGGTTGAACAATCAGGTAATCACCTAATCTCCACTTTACTTTAGGTTGTGAAATCTCAGGCAGAGTGGTGTGGCATTAATTTTCAACTCTGTAGTGTTTCTACCTCTATAAAGGATGCAATACGTCTGTGTGAGATGCCCTAAGAGATCTAGTCTGCCAGCGGAGTGGAAACCCATGATAGTTCAGCATGTTCCCATATGAGACTGAATAGTTTATTCATTATCCCTTCATTATTATATTTTTTTATCGTCTCTTATCTACCACAAATTTTGCTAGATACTTACTTGTCATGACCCTGAAGATAAAAAAGACTTATAAAAATAGTGCCTATCATATATCGAGCACAACTTATATGCTAGACCCTGTGCTGAGTATTTTTTCCTCTTTTACAAGCCTCACAACAAAACTGTAAAATAAGAAACATTGGTTTCCACTCTACATATAAGAAAACCAAGATCTGGATTGTGTAAGTAATTTGCTTGATATCACAAACATGATAAGCAATAAAATGATGTGTAAACTGCCTCCCCCATTGGACCACATGGTACTTTTTACCTCCCTGCTTTGCTACCTTATAAAAATTATCATTCTTTAAATGGCTCAAATTCATGAAAAATCCATCAGATATCTAAACCTGTAATGCTTCTCAAAAAAAATAAAATAAAATCTGTGCATCAGACATTTGGGGATAATTGATTTGGGGATATATCAACAGTCCATTGTCAATGAAGGAAGAGAATTCTCAAGGAAGAATGCAAGCAGAATTTCTCAATCAAAATTCTAACCTGGAACTTGCATTGGAGAAAACCAATGTGATTTCATTGAAATGGAAATTAAGGAATATAAAATGGGGCTGGTATCTGATTTAAGTGGACAAGAAACAGTGCATTCTAAATTTGTACTTAACTTCCAAGAACAAATTGTCAATCAGAGTCCAATTCCAAAAACATGTGAAAGAAAGCTGAAATGCCATCTCAACAAATCTGCAGGAATGGATATGTCCTTTTGAGAACAATAATCACAGCATAAATACCAGAAGATAGAAGAGCCTAGAAATGTAAATCTGAATGTCACAGGGACATTTATGTTTTGCAAAAGTCATCTTTAAAAAACTGCCCCCAGAAGGAAAGAGTGATACTTAGAAAGGTGAAGGTCAAACTTTATCTCTCCATCCTGGATATTTTGCGACACCCAAGAGGTTATCAGAAGACCAGGCCAGAAAAGCTTCAAAAAGGGGACTAGAGTACTCTACAGACCTACTTGTCCTCAACGCGATGCAGCTCGGAGTGTTCAAGGCCAAAGAAAGATACTTCGGAATCTACCCAAAGAGAAGTTTTGGGCCGATGAAACTGTCTTTCTGGACTAGCGTGCTCCAAGGGCCAATGTTTGCAAACCATTGATATGCAGAAATAAAGACAAGATTAGAAGACATGTGATTCAGGCCTGACCATGGCATTTACACTTCCGTATCCATGCGATGTTGGACCAGTCATCTTCTCTGTGCTTGGGTTCCCTATTCTTAAATTGATCTGATAATGCCAAGGGCTGCCAAACTCACAAAATCTCCATGAGGCCAAATGAGATGAAGGATGTAAAGGTATGGTCTCAGATAATATGGTTCATATGTAAAACAGTTTAGGATCTCCCTTAAGATTGCATTCTTTTCCAGTTTTTCTATTTGCAGTTTTTAACTCATTTTAGTTAGAATTATACAGATCACCATCAAAAGAACCAAGTGTGTATATAATTGCTACAGGTAAAGAGTAGATCCATCTGGAGAGTGCCTCGTGGCTCAGTCAGTTGAGCATCCAACTCTTGATTTTGGCTCAGGTCATGATCCCAGGGTTGTGGGATCGACTACCAGCATCAGGCTCCACGTGGAGCATGGAGCCTGCTTGGGATTTTCTCTCTCTCTCTCTCTCTCTCTCTCTCTCTCTCTGCCCCCTCCCTTGCTCTCTCTCTCTCTCTCTCTCTCTCTCTCTCTCTCTTCCTCTAAAAAAAAAAACGTAGATCCTTCTAGAGAGGAGCCTGGGAATGAGGGAGGATAAGCTGGGGATTACTGTATTTCATTACTGCTCTTCAGGACATTTGATTCTTTGACAATTGCACATTTAACTCCAAGTAAACAATTTACAGATAAATATCAATTCACACCACTCCAATTTCCTTTTTTCCCAATGCCCATATGTCACTATTCTTTTATTTTTTTAAGTTTATTTATTTAGAGACAGAGAGAGAGAGAGAGAGAGAGAGGGAGAGAGAGAGCAGGGGAGGGACAGAGAGAGGGAGAGAGAATCCCAAGCAGGCTCCACATTGTCAGCATGGAGCCCAATGTGGGGCTTGAAGTCACAAACCATGAGATCATGACCTGAGCTGAAACCAACAGTCAGATGTTTAACCGACTGAGCCACAAATGCGCCCCCCCATGTCACTATTTTTATTTAGCTATTAACTAACTTTAAAATTTAGACTTTTCCCATAATTTAGCTATTGTTGAGAGGGGAAAGTGGGTGATGGGCACTTGTTGGGATGAGCACTGGGTGTTGTATGGAAACCAACTTGACAATAAATTATATTAAAAAAAATAATAAAATAAAATTTAAACACTCTTTGATTCCTTCTTCTTTATTCACCAAATATTGACATTATTTCTTAAGCAAATTTTAGGATGAATATGCCAGCAAACTTGCCATTCACTTCACTTTAGCTCCTTGCTACCCACCCACTTCCATTCATACATTTTTTAGTTTGGGTTTACGTTGTCAAGGTTGATAATATCTACATTTTGTACCAACACTGTTCCAAGCATTAGCTACTGCAGAAATGACATACTTAAGACTTGACTCTTTTAGCATGTTTGGTATTCCTAAGTATCTGTTAATTTAACAAGTATACAATTAAAAATGAAACAAAGGTCGGGTGGGGGCAGTATGTTTGCCCTCCATGGAGTATAAAACTTCTTGACCAAAAAGTTTTGACTAGCAGATGTAACTCTGAGAGGAAAATTAAATGCTGAAAACATTGTTTTCTCCAAGAAGTTTAGGAAAGGGACGTGTGGAGTAGCATCCGTGAACCATAAAACTCTACAGCTTTTTCTAGTCCAGATTCCCTGCGATGAACTCAAGCCATAGGTGCAGAGGGGTACTGAATCAGTCAGGAGGTATTTATGTGCTCACCCACATGTTCCTGTTTGCACAGTAGTGACAGATAAGTTGCGCACATCAGTTAAACATCTTGGGAGTTGGCTCTTTCCCGTTGCTGTCCACTTAATCTTTCCTGTAGAACTGGAACATCTAGAACTAGAACATTTCCTGGACCCAGTGTCAAAACCTGCTGGGGTTTCCTCATTAGCCATTGCTCGTGTTTTTCTAGAAACAGCAACAGTAGGGAGCTATTTCCTCAGCGTTGGCAAATTTGTGAAGGATTAAAGTGTTCAACAGATATGAAATTGGCAAATTTACACATGTAATTCTCAGCTGCTTCATGATCAACAGAAGCTTTTTCACCACAGATTTTCAAATATTTTACACCCTGACACTCTTGAAGTTTCTGCACCCAACTTTCTGAATATTCACGCTCACCTTCCATACTCACCTTTTCATGGACTAGACTGGCTGACTTCATGATGAATAAACTGATCATTGGTGTATATTACTTTGTTTCCAAATATGATAAATCTAAAATCAAAATATTCATTTTTTGACTAATGCAATGTGTCACTCATTTTCCTTTAGTCCTTCTTTGTTGTTGTTACCATAAAATATCCATAAATTGTCTTTATATTTCACTAAGCTATATATGGTAGGGGTTTCCATATTACATTCTTTGACAAGACACCTCACAGACACACCGTCTCATTTAACCTTTCTCCTCACAACCTATGGTCTGAAGCTTCACTACTGAGTATATTTTTAACTTAAGCACTGCACTTATTCCTTTACTTCTCAAATCCTCTTTCAAGAAATTTTTGTCTTTTAGTGCAAAGAATGTAGTTAACAGACAGCCGTCAGCTATGGTGTGTTCAGGATTCATTTCCACTTTTGAGCCAATTCCATGTTCTTCCTAGCCAGCCCCCAACCAATGACTAAATACAGCAGGAACACAAGGTCTGGCCATCCCTGCCCATTCATCAATGAGCAGTCTTTGCTCCAGAGCACCCGTTGATCTGTCTGAGACTTTGTCAGGCCTACATCATGGTCTGAGACTTTTCCCTGCCCGGTCTTGCTTCCATCC
Source organism: Herpailurus yagouaroundi (assembly GCF_014898765.1). NCBI lineage: Eukaryota > Metazoa > Chordata > Mammalia > Carnivora > Felidae > Herpailurus > Herpailurus yagouaroundi. The sequence continues at coordinate 34,259,318 of NW_024412417.1, read as the reverse complement.
CCTTTTCCTTTCTTAGATATAAGACCTGCATGGCAATCTGAAGACTCTCCCAGCCTACTCCTGTTTTCATTCCCTTTCATCTGTCATAGGCATTATGTTCCAGTAAACCTCCTGTATTCCTCACTCTGTCTCAGTGCCTGCTTCTGGGAAGACCCAACCAATGCACTGTCAGTCTTCTCCTCAAGACAAGCTAGTAGGTAGCTGGCTATCATGTGGACCCAGATCATCCTGGATTACCTGGATGGGCTGTAAATCCAATGATAATTGATCTTATTAGAGACAAAAGAAAACACAGATGTAGAGAAGACCACGCAAAGATAGAGGAAGACACTGCAATGATATAGCCACAAGCTGTGAAACACCAGAAGAGTAAGAAAACATAACCATTGGGGCGCCTGGGTGGCGCAGTCGGTTAAGCGTCCGAATTCAGCCAGGTCACGATCTCACGGTCCGTGAGTTCGAGCCCCGCGTCGGGCTCTGGGCTGATGGCTCAGAGCCTGGAGCCTGTTTCCGATTCTGTGTCTCCCTCTCTCTCTGCCCCTCCCCCGTTCATGCTCTGTCTCTCTCTGTCCCAAAAATAAATAAACGTTGAAAAAAAAAATAAAGAAAACATAACCATTCAGTGACCAAATGTTAAGTATCTCAAATCTAATTATGGATAATAAAAAGAAGGTAGGATGATATCCAGGTCCAAATCTTACTAATTCCCAAACATGCATGTGTGTGTATATGTGTGCATGCACACACACACACACACACACACACACACACACCACTAACACATACTAGTAGCTACTACACTTTGAACACCTCTGTGTGTCAGGTAGTTTGTTAGTCCTCTTGTACATTTTACTTATGCAAAAACTTGAAATATATCCCAGAGTATGAGAATTTTTCCAAGATTTAAAGTTTATTTATATCAAGATAATGTGTGATGATGTATGAAGTAATCAATATGAAATGAGACCAGTATGATGGGAGGACTTTGTTCTGTTCTGGTTTCAGGTGTACAATATGGTGATTCGCCAATTCTATACATTACTCAGTGCTCATCACAAGAAGTATACTCTTAAGCCCCATCACCTATTTCACCCATTCCACCACCTGCCTCCCCTCTGGTAATGGTAATGGCCAGTTTGCTCTCTGTATTTAAAATTCTGGGGATTTTTTTGTTTGTCTCTTTTTGTCTTCATTTGTTTGTTTTGTTTCTTAAATTCAACATATGAATGAAATCATGTGGTATTTGTCTTTCTCCAACTGACTTATTGCACTTAGCATTATACCATCTAGATCCATCCATGTCACCTGTTAATATTTTATAAGCTGTTTCTTAACTTTGGAAGGATATTTTAGAAAGGAAGCAATGGCATGTGATGAAGAAACATTTACCTGGAAAAAAAAAGACAACAGACTAAACATTTGGGGCTTAGGCAGGAGCACAGAGAATAATAGCAAAAAAAAATATGGGTTCACCATTGGCCAGCTACAAATAATGACTTAAAACAAAAACAAAAACAAAAACAAATAAAAAACAAGGTCCACGGAAGCTATACTTTATTGGTAAAAATCCAATCAAATAAAGAATGATAATATCTCTTAATGAACTGCTTTGTGTGTATCATCTCAAAATATTTTTAATAATATGTTTTTAATATATAATAGACTAAGTTGACTTAGCAGACAGCCCTGCTTTGCCTTTTGTTATGGAAGCAACCCTTATTTCTAGTTACGTTTTTCTGTAGACCTCTGATATGTCTCTTTTGATGATCTCTTAAACATATACTTTTACTTCTGCCCTCTCTAAGAACCCTAGTTAAAACTGTAAATGGATGAAAAACAACCAAACCAAGAAAATTATGGACATGGAAGAAAAAGAGAACACAGGATAATAGCAACAACATTTGGAAGCTAGAAAGAAGGATGAGTGATAATATTCACAGCAGACTTGAAAAGGCTAAATCCTTGACCACCAACAGGATAAAACCAAGAAGCTACCTTTTCCTTCCTTAGAATCTTTGGAGGGTTTAGGGATGAGTTGCAGCAAGTACTTTTGAAAGTGAGTCCAAAAAAGTAAGATTAGTTGAAAGTCTATTTGTAAAGTAGCTAAGTGCTCAGACTCCTACCTTCATTCTTTATAGTTGGGTAAATTCCCCATTTCCACCCAACAGAACACAGAAGTCCTGTTCTTTGGAAAGAATAAATCAGAGGAGTATCTTTACATACCAGGCCAAGATATAAGGCTTGGATTTCATACTGAAAATAACTTTCTTTGCTAGAGACAGGTATCTGTAATGAGGAGACTGCAAAATAATTGGAAATAAAATATATACAGCCAAATGAGCTTTTTGCCTATGATGCATATACCTTGTGAAGCTACACACTTCTTCCAACAAGCTCTAAATCTTTTGGAAAACACAGAGGAAATTCTTTATAAGCCATTTTTTAACCCTTAGCCACCTTGATGGTAGACTTTATTATAAGAAACAATAATGATTCCTTAGCAAATAAGGTGAGTAATTACACCAATAGTGACACTTTGGTTTATAAATGTCCAACTACAATGTAAAGTAGCCAATTTTCTTGTTCAACTCATAAACAACTCAAAAGGCTTCCAAGCAAAATGTCCTAAAAACGCTGAGTTATTGTATGAATATATATGCTACGATTCTGACTCAAGATGATAGACTGAACTCACTGATTCGACAGCTCCTAACAAAATTGTCATAAAGGAATAAAAGAAGATAATCCATAAGAGCAACAAAAAAAGTAGCAACGGACTCGCCACAGAACAAGAAAATGGGAACAGATTCATCACAAGGTAAGAGGTTTCAAAAACCTTCTGGAAGATGGAAAGCAGATGGCATAGTGGTGGATGACAAGAAACTGAAGGAACTGCAGCCTGAGTGTGTATGGAGAGGGCTGCCCTGAAATCTGGGAGCAATATCCTGACAGAACATTACAGAAGTTCTAGACTTGGCAGCCAGTGGTAGAACCAAGGGTAGTCCTGTGGACTGGGGCTAAAAAAAGGGGACCAAATAAATATCGATTTGTGGAACAATCAACTGCACCCCTCATGTAACCAGAAGAACAAGCAGCCATTATTTTTAATCTCAGGCAAAACAATAAGGTAAAATAGAGAGCTGCTCAAGACGGAATGACAAGAACTTATGGGAGTTCTACACATGGGACCACCTCTGGAGGCGAATGGCTACATGGTACATCTGGAGAAGCAGTGTCATAGACACTAGGATTCCCAGCCTCAGAAATGTGTCTGGTGTCCATGGGAATAGAGCTGTGTACTTCAGACAATATGGTTTGAAAAATGGGTGTTAGAATGGTAAACTGCATAGTCCAAAGACTGAGGCAACCTCCCCAGAGATTTTTTCCCCTTTCTTAAGACCCCAAGGACCTCTGTAACAACCCTGGGTCAAAGGAAGAAAAGCTCCAATAATGACTGTGATGAATTTACTGCCAGCCAACAAAGGCAGAGGCTTGAATTTAGATTCAATACAATTTCAAGAAAATAAGTGTTGACTATATATTTTTAAGGCTAAAAACAAAAATGCATATACAGAAACATACCCTAGTTAGGAGGTTTGTTTTCTATAGAAATGTGAGTTGACTTGAATAGGATTTAAAAAATAAGTATTGGGGCACCTGGGTGGCTCAGTTTGTTAAGCGCCTCCTCTTGATTCTGGCTCAGGTCATGAGCTCACGTTCTTGAGATCAGGTCCCACATCAGGGCCTGCACTGACAGCACAGATTCTGCTTGGGATTCTCTGTCTCCCTCTCTCTCTGTTCCTCATGCTCTCTTTCTTTCTTTCTCAAGAATAAATAAATAAATAAATAAATAAATAAGCATTGACTATGTATTCTAAGAATAAATACTAAAAGAATTATACACAAATATTGTACTCTAGTTAGTGGGTTTCATTTTTCATTTTAGGGTATGGTTGGTAATTTTGAAACTACTTATGTATATTCAGGGATTGAGGGAATAAGTTAGTATATCATAGATAATGAGTGCCAGGTTTACACTGGAGAAAGTAGTTACGAATAGAGGAAGGGGGGAGCATGTATCCTGTGGTATTGGACTGAATTGGATGCATCATTATAACCTCATGGTTTTTAAATACATACACACATATAAATACAGACATAGATATAAATCTGTCCACTGAGAGGATGGGGAGCAATGATACTCTATACTAATGATAGACTTTTGGTTTCCAAATGTCATTCTCCAAGCCTTAGAGAAAGGTTAATTACACGGTCCAGTGCAGGGAAAGTACACGATGAGGCTGGAACACCTTGTGGGTTGAAAAAGTAAGGAATTGCCCCCAAAATGACAGTGATAATTAAAAAACACGCAAAAATTGGGGTGCCTGGGTGGCTCAGTCAGTTAAGTCTCCAACTCTTGATTTCGGCTCAGGTCAGGATCTCCCAGTTCATGGGTTCAAGCCCTGCGTTGGGCTCTGCACTGATGGCATGGGGCCTGCTTGGGATTCTCTCTCTCCCTCTCCCTCTCTCTCTCCCTCTCCCTCTCTCTCTCTCTCTCTGCCCACCCCCTTTACTCTCTCAAAAAAAAAAGGAAAGAAAGAAAGAAAAGAAGAAAGAAAGAAAGAAAGAAAGAAAGAAAGAAAGAGAAAGAAAGAAAGAAGAAAGAAAAAGAAAAAAACAGAAGCCAAATTGATGGGGCTCCCTGTGGCCAAATCTGAACAATTTGGGGATCAAATACACAAAGATAGAACAGATTATAATCCCTAGAACAAAGTAAGAACCCACAAGTGCATAGTGATATAAATAAATAATGGCATAAGTAAATAAAAGATGGAAAAGGTTTCCCTACACTAACATTCCAACTAAGAAATGTAGAAGAAATAAAGGAAATAGAAAACACCACGTAGCAAATACCACAGTAATGATTATTTTCAACAAGGATCATCTATGGATACTAAAAATAAGTGGGTGAAAGCATGACAAGAAACAGGAGAGCAATATAGTCTTAAATTATTTCCCAGCAAGATACTTAATAATAATAAAGAGAAAATATTCCCAAATAGTGGAGAAACCTGACAGTCAACCACCTTAACAAAGTGATCAAAACTAACATTTTGGAAACAAATTGACATCATTTGCCTCTTGAGTCAATGAAATGAGAAAGGCATATTACCATTTGTGTACTATTCTTGCCAAAAAATGCATAAGCTGAATTTAATCATAGGGAAATAGCAGACACATCACTGAGGGACATCTACAAAAAGACCTTAACAGTACTCTTCAAAAGTGTCGGGCCACAAAAGAAAAAGACAAACTCAGAAAGTGTCACAGATTGGAGAGACTAAGAAGACATGACAACTAAATGCATTGTGTGATCATAAATTCAACGGTGGACTAGAAAAGGTAATTAGTGGGAATGCTGGTGAGAGTTGCATAAGGTCTGTATATTAGTATTACCTAGAGTACTGTACCTGATAATTCCCTGCTTTGGGTCACTGTACTGGGCTATGTAAGATGATAACATGTGTTGAATTTTAGGGAATAGTTTGAGAGACTTCTTGGTAGTATTGTTGCAGTGCCCTATTATTCTGATGTTGTTTCAAAATGAAGATAAAAATTAAAAATAAATCATCAATGGAAAAATAAACTGTAATACATCCGGACAGTGGAATATTATTCAATGCTAAAAAGAAAGAAGCTACCAAGTCATAAAAAGACATGGAGGAACCTAAAAAGCATATTACTAAGTGAAAGAAGCCAATCTGAAAAGGCTATATACTGTACGAATCCAACTATATGACATTCTGGAATAGGCAAAACTATGGAGACAGTAAAAAGATGAGCAGTTGCCAGGGCTTAGGGGAGGGAAAGAGAGAGAAACAGGTGTAGTACAGGGGATTTTTCGGACAGTGAAACTATTCTGTATGATTCTATAATAGTGGATACATGTCATTATACATCTGTCAAAGCCCATAGAATGTACGATACTAAGAGTGATCTCTAAAGTAAACTATGGACTTTAGGTGTTTATGATGTGCTGATGTAGGTTTATCAGTTATAACTAATGCACCACTCTGGTGGGGGATGTCTGACATGGGTGGGGGCAAGGAAGATATAGGAAATCTCTGTACTTGCCATTCAATTTTGCTGTAAACCTGGAACTGCTTTAAAAAAAAAAAGTCTACCAAAAATAAAATAAATATATAAATAAAATAATATTAAAAAATAAGTCTCAATGGATGTTAAAACTAGTGGGAGAGTGTTTGATGAGGAACAGTGTGTTTACACAGTTTCAAAGTATCTACCACAAATTATTTATTAAATACACGGGAAATATCGGATCTTTACCGTGTAGAAACCTGGCAGATCCCGCCATAGCCCTGCAATCAGACATCACCAACACTGAGAAAAAAATGGGTGTTATGTCGCTCCTGATAGACGCACTGAGGACAATGTCATTTCTCTGCTATTCCAGCCAGATACACATAACCTGAATCCAATCATGAAGAAACAACGGACATCCCCAAATTGATGGACGGTCTACAAAATTACTAGTCTGAACTCTTTAAAAGTATCAATTCACTCCGAAGATATAATCCAAGCTGCCACTACCTCTGTCCTCAATGATGACACCAATGTATGGTGGTTTTGTGCTGTGCCAATCTACCTAATGAGTTTCTCCAAATTCCTTCTCTGCTTTGCTCTGGGTTAGGTTAGACCATGAGGGAGAAAAAGCAAAATCTGGAAGGCAGAAAAAAACTCAGCATCCGTTACACCCTAATGGTTGGTACGCGGAATCAGGTGCTAGTACAGTTTATGCCTCTTGCTGCCCATCCGCTGACTCAGCTGGTTGATGAGGAGTAGCAGCCAGACCTGCAGGTCCTCCCACTTCTTCCAGAGCCTTCCCTTCATCATCTCCAGGTCCTGAGCCAAGGGTTTGCACAGCTGCCTAGGGAAGGGTACCAGCTTCTTTTGCATGTCACCCAATGTCATGAGAGGTAGTGAGAAAAGGACCCAGGTTCAAGTCGTCATCAGTTGCCAAGCTTTTCATCCAGGTTTCCAGTCCTCCTGACCTGCAGAGTGACTGTAGACCACAACCGGATGGAGGCAACAAGCAGCCCTTAGACTTTTATACCCGCTCCCAAAATTCTGAAAGATCTAATCCTCACCTGTTCCCCTCCAATATACCAAAGCAGAGTGAATTTTATAAAATATAAAGCTGATCGTGTCAACACGTCCCTCTTCGAAAACCCTCCATGACTGCCTATTCTTACTAGGATAAATACAATCACTCCTAACACTATCTGCTAGTCACCGGGTCTGGGGCCTATGCATCTCCCCCATGTCACTTCCTCTCAGGCTCCTTCTTGTTCTCACTATTCCAGCCACATTCACCTTCTTTGGTCCATAGTTCTTTCCAAACTCCCTTAAAGCACAGGACCTTTACATATGCTGTTCCCTGAACCTGGAACTCCCTTTGTTCCCCTCTTCAAGTAAGCAGTCTCCTCTCATCTCTCACATCTCCACTTATGCTGGGTAAATCCACAATCCTGAGCGTTCATAGCAGCAAGCCAGTCTTCATGGTACTTGCCACATACTACAAAATATCAATTTTACTTCTGTTCGTGTGATCACTTGAATAACATCTATCTCCTTTACCAGACAGTATGTTGTATGAAGACAGAGTCTGTGTGTGGTTTGGTTCATCATTATATCCCCAGAGCCTAACACAGATTCTGTAACATAGACAAATAGCAAAGAATTATTGCATGGATGGATGCATGAATGAATGATATTGCTTCTGCGACTTTGTAATAAATAGTCTTTTTTTTTTCTTTGCTTTAGCAACGCTGAGCGGAATTCTGTGACCTTTAATCACAATAGTCTTGAATGCAATAACCATCTCACCAAAAACCTATAGCATATAGTTTTCATCTACAAAAGAAAAGAAATAATTGTCACCTTGCCAGTCTTGCTGAGCTACCGTTAGAGTAAAATTAACTGACGATGAAAAGGGCTTTATAAAATTTGGACATCCCTCTTCAGGCCTGTTCTACTCTAGCCGACCTAGATCTTATAGGTGCACATGCCCAGAGGCTGGTCCTCATTACAGGATCTGCAACTGTATGTATGGATGCCCAGTCATTGTTATACAGCCCAAGGTAATGGAACAATTAGCACTGGTGGCTTATAGGGAATTTTATTCAGATCTCAAAGAGATTCAAGTGATGCCCTGCTAACTGGTAGAGTATACAGTCATAGAAAGCAACGTGCTCAAGTTTCAGAGTGATGTTGTGAGAGATAAGAGGCTGTATAAGCCCCTGTTGGACATGCAGAATATCATTTCTTCCCACTAAGCATGTCACCAGTGAGAAAGGGGGAGATTCAAGGTGATAAGCTCACCAAATGTGGAGCAGCCTGATGACCTCTGGTAATATTTGCTGACACTGCCCAGTAGCTCATGACAGTGAAATGTAGCTTCTCTGACAGCACAGTGCATATGTGTACCAGAAGGTTCCTTTAAACCAAGCTTTCAACTCCAACAATGGTTCTGCTTCTAAAGTTACAGATATAGAAGACAGGATGGGCACCAAAGAATTCTCTTGAGTCACACCAACTTCCAAGTAACCATAGAGGTTAGCCCAGATAAATCCTAGGAAGATCAGGCACAAGAAGCGGCCTTTAAATACACACACACACACACACACACACACACACACACACACACACACACGGAGAGAGAGAGACAGAGAGAGACTGAGAGACAGATATCAAGACACCTGACCACTTACCCCACTTCAATGCCTTCCCATTATTCTCATGATAAGGACCAAATCTTTAATGAGTCCTTAAGGTCCTTGATGGTCTAACCCCTGCTTACCTCTCTAACTTCTTCATTTTCCATGCCTGGCCCACCATACAGTGCCCACTTCATCTTATACATGACCACACTTTCTCTCTCTCTCTCTCTCTCTCTCTCTCTCTCTCTAGCCAGGTGGACTTCATTTTGTTCCTCATTCTCTCCATGCTCTTTCTGTCCAGACATATGGCCTTTGCACATGGAAATGCTCTTCTCTCCTTGTCCATCTGGTATCACCTGCTTACCTTTCAGATCTCGAAGCATCTCCTTTTCAAGAAAGTCTTCCCTGACCTACTGACAAGGTTAAATACCATACCTGTCAAGTCTCTCATTCAAATGTCCCTCTCCTGATTTTCAATTCACTTATGTACCTATATGATTGGTGTTTGATTCCAGTCACTGGGGTGGGGCTCAGGGACCTACCAGGTTTTGTTCACCATTATGTGACCAGTCATTAGCACAGTATCTGCCTCTAGAAAGATTCAATAAGTGTTTGTGGAGGATATCAGTGGATTTTTTAGCCACGTTCAACAAAAGATTTGATTAATGACTCTATGACTATTGATGTGCTTATATTTTCCTTCTGCAGGATCATGGGTAATATAAAAAGACTAATTTAGCCTATTCACAGGATCCATGTCTCTGGCTCACAAATGCACCTTCATCACCTCCCTTTACATTCTTCTCAAGAAAACAAGATTCCTGACACTGAGGAAAACTGCACCATGAATCTGCAAGTTGATGGCTATTAACATTGAACTCCGGCATTTTCCCCTTTTATTATTTGTTGGGCAATGTGTGTTTTTTAGGATGCTATCAAAGTACACTACAGGAAAGCTGCCAGTGTGTTTCTGAAGTGATTTTTGGCAATCTATTTCCATCAGCCTCGTGCAGTTCTGCACCTATTAACACATCCCTTTGAGATTCGATTTCATTCCAAACTCCATCAGTTCTAAACCACACGGATCAAATTAAACACCAAGAAATTTCATCAAAATATTCCAATTAATTCTAACCAATTTCATTCAGTCTGACAATTTCAAACACTAAAACTTATGTCATTCCTTGCAGAGCACACACAAACTGATTTTGCTTCCCCTGGATCCTTTGCTTTTCACTCCTTTACAAAGTATCTCGAAACATGTTTACTACCACACCTTTATAGCGTCTCCAAAATCTTCTCAATTCCTAATCATCTGAAGGGGGTCCGTGTGTTGCTATGAAGATCCCAACCCCACCTCCCTCTGTAGTCGTGACCCATTGGATGTCACAGAATAACATGGAGAAGCCAGAGTGACCACAGAAAACTTTATGGACTACATAATCGCCCTGACCAATAAGAACAAACATTATGGTGCTCAGGCCTGGCTCGGTACAGAGGCTGTGTTCCCATGTAGAACTGAAGAGAAGAGTATACTTCTTTTCAGAGTTTGAAATATGCTGAGAATGAGCACTTTGACACGTAAATCTTGAACTGGTTGCCTTTTGCTATAATAAGCTCAACGGATTTTATTTTTCCCCAGAAGGGATACCAAAGTACATCAGGACTGAGACAATTAATGAGCGTGGTTGCTAGATTTCTGACAGGAGATATGGTGACAATGATATTCTGCCTGTCCATGATGAGGTCCTTCCACATAGCAGGAAGCCACAGTGGACTTACATACCCTGAAACTCCTGCCTTATGATTGTATATATTGTTGGCAAGCTTTGACACCGGAACGGACATTCATGTTATGGGTGAAATTCCTCCTTATGCCAAACAGGATCATCTTGCCTAACTGTTCAGAGGCTGCATAGGAATCACTGGTATCACACATGAGGAGTTCGAGATAACGATAATCTGAATGTGACCCATGGAATCCTTTGTCTCCTATAGACCACTGGTTGCTCTGGGACCCTAATTATTTCCTGTGCAGCTTTGCCATTTAACACTGTGTTAGTCTACCAGTGAACGCTGAAGTTTTTTTGCCAGTGAACATTGGTTAGTCTGCCAATGAACACTGAAGTGAAATACCAGCTCAATTTGCAGCAAAAAGGTAGGTAAGAAACCACTGATACGCTTCCCTCATTGGAGCAGGCCCAGTTCTACAATTTAGGGATTTAGTCACTCCAGCTGTGAGGGGGTCCTTAGTCATAGAGCTGGTAGCTTCTAGAAGTTTCTATTCCAGGGGCTTTAACCTGAGAATTTTATTTCACATTTCCAAAGGGCAAATTTTGTTCACACTGTGTTCCCAGTTTAATTACCTTTTCTTGTCTGTTTTATCTTCTAAAAATATGAAAATCCTTCAAAGTATATCCAACACCTTGTTCAATATCCAAAATATTACTTAACAGCATGATGATTTTAAACACAGGACTTGCTGACCGTATAGTCTCGGGCAAGTTACTACGTGAATCTGAATTTCTTCCTCTTTAAAAGATGAGGAATATAATCCCAACTGCATGTGGTTATCATAAATATCAAATAAGTGATTTTAACATAAAAAATTTAGGAAAGTACATGATATACTTAATATTCAAAAATTCTTGGTTATTTTTATTTTGTTAGTATTGTAGTTCATCATTGTATATATGTGTGTGTACATGTGTGAGGGAAGAAACGTACATATCCATATACTCTGTTGTCCTCACAATTGAGTTACGTGTTCCTAAAAAGCAAAAGCCATTTGTAACACTTTTGGTGTGTCTTTCTTAGTGTCTAACCCAGTGCCATGCCCACCATAAAAGCTGAAAAAATATTTGCTTAAAGAATCCAAAGAAATAAGAGATGGTATTTTAGTTTAAGCCCAATGCCTATAATTTTCCTCTCGATTCTAGATATTTCACTCAGAATTTCAGAGCATCCACATCCAAATGAGATATAGGACCATGAAATTATAGAGCATTGTAGAATCATCGAACCTAAGCTTACAATAAAAATGGGACTCCAACTTCCAGCCTCCATGAGGGAGTCCATTCATTCATGCATTCAAATGACATTTATTTGGTTTCAGCCATAATACAGTCATGAACAAGATAGATACAGTCCTTAAACTAACAAAGCATGCATTCTAGTGCTGAACAAAGAAGAAGAAGAAATATTAGACAGACAGACAGGATTGCTATACAAAAAAATAAATAAATAAAGCAGTATTAAAATATAAAGAATGAGTACAGTCTAGGGAGAGACAAGATGTTACTCTGGCCAGGATGGTCAGAAAAAGCATCTTTAAGGAAGTGCCACCCAAGCTGAAGCCTGAAAAGTAAAAAAAAAAAAA